>NC_084555.2:27945000-27990000 GCF_033978685.3 Nerophis lumbriciformis
GACAAGTCGCCACCTCATCGCAGGGCAGACAACATTCACACTCATATTCACACAGAAGGGCCAATTTAGTGTTGCCATTAAACCTATCCCCAGGTGCACGTCTTTGGAAGTTCCCGGAGAGAACCCACGCAGTCAAGGGTTAGAACACGCAAACTCCACACAGAAAGACCCCGAGCCCGGGATTGAAACCCAGGACCTTCTTATTGTGAGGCACACGCACAAACCCCTGTTCCACCGTGCTGGGTCGATATTGAGTTATATTTATTTTGTTTTTTTTGTTTGTTTGTTTTTTAATTCCTTCTTTTTGGAAGCTTTCATGAAAAAATAACTGTGTAAGTGTTACGATCTGGCCGCATGTCTGCGAAGGTCGTGTTTCCCGGGATGCAAAGGACGGCAGGAAGCAGCTTGCAGGTTAGAATGCTTGTTTAATTCCACGAGGCACAAAAACATACTGGGCATTAGCCGAGCGTGAAGCTAACTGGAACTTATAGGGTTGCCAACAAGAAATCTAAGCATAGCAATGAAGAGTAAACCAGCACAGGATACGACACACGAGGGACTGGTCATGACAGTAAGTTTGGAAGTATGCAATCATTTGGTTAAAAACAACACAATTGACTCTGGTGGAAAAATAACAGGCAAAAATTGGAGATCCATGGCACGATCGCGTAATATTGAATGACGCGTTATTTCCAACTTTGAGTGTACATTTTTCAACATTAAGAGAGCCCTCTGGACATGAAATAACACCATTCAGTCACCACTTTCAGTCCAATATAGTAATGCTGCCTGAGGCTGATCCAATCAGTGGCCACTATACTGGAGAGCGTGATCACATTGATTTGGTCTCGTCTTTAGTAACCAATACTACTGTAGTACTGATATATTTAGTTCAATGATCCCCTTTTTTGCTTGAAAAAGCTTAATTTAGGCCAAAATGTTGTAAAATATGCTTACAAACAATAAACAAAACAACAACACAATCTATAATGTTGTGAAAACCCAATATTTATCGAGAGTAAACGGAAAACAAATTAAATTGAATTTGTGTTTCCCCGTTTTTCCAGAAAACGTCCATTATTTTTTAATTCAAACATTGCCATTATGTACTTGTGCTTGTTTGTTTCGTATTATTTGTATTAATAGTTATTTGTGTCTGCAGTTTATGTGGACTCATACTGCACCATACTGAGAGATGTTTTTAATATGTTGGCCCTCAACTGCTAGCTGAATATGGCAGCAAACATCACAACCAACCTATTGAATTATTACAATCTATGCATTATTACAATCTTAGCAAGTTGCACAGACCGTATTAAAAGGTATAGCAACCCCAAATTGTAACATTTTTCAAAAGTAAGGACATGTTAATAGTCATCAACATTTCAAATGTTCGAATGAGTTTGTACAGACAGAAGAAAAGACAAAAGATAAATGCCATTGCAAGGCAGAGCTCATGATGATGGGAATGGAGTGGTATACACTGCCACCTGCTGGCTACTTATAGCATGACCCTTTTGACTTAAACTGCATTATGTAAAAAACAAAAATTATTAGAATAACACATTTAAAAGCTCAACGCCATTCACAAAATACATTTTAAAAAATCTTACAAAAAATCATGCATTAAGCCATTAAAAAAAAAAAGATAAAAGAAACACAGGAGGAATAAACACAAAAAGGCAAAGTTATACCGTAGTGGCATGTGGAGCCTTTTACTTGTATTTCCCGTTAGCTTATACTGCCACCTTCTGGAAAAAAATGGCCTTTGTTTTTTTTACACTGAAAAACTACATTTGGGTCTCAACATCCATCCATCCATCCATTTCTTACCGCTTTTCGCGTCCGGGGTCGCGGGGGGTGCTGGAGCCTATCTTAGCTGCATTCGGGCGGAAGGCGGGGTACACCCTGGACAAGTCGCTACCTCATCCCAGGGCCAACACAGATAGACAGACAACATTCACACTCACATTCACACACTAGGGACCAGTTAAAATAAATATAAATTAATTAATAAATAATAAAAATAACGTTACACCGTTTCATCAGTAGGTACATTGTCCATTATTGTAGTTTCCAGCGTTTTAGAACTCCTTTTTGTCTCTAATACGTTGGTAAGCTTGAAAATGTGCGGTTTTACGTCACAAAAAACTGCAGCAACAATAACAAACAATTTAAATGAATGTTTCTCTGACATTGCATGTAAAAACTGATCATTACTGCCTTTTTGAGGCAATATAGTTAATACAGCTTTTGTATTGTATCTCAATAATATATTTATATTATTGAGTATTAATTTTCTCTTAATATTTTAACACACACACACACACACACACACACACACACACACACACACACACACACACACACACACACACACACACACACACACACACACACACACACACACAGCATTAAAGTGGGTGTGTTTTGGTGGAGCACCACACAGGATGGGTGTGTGCATCTATGCTGAAATGAGACTGAATGAAACAATGCATGTAAATGATAAATTATAAATGGGTTGTACTTGTATAGCGCTTTTCTACCTTCAAGGTACTCAAAGCGCTTTGACACTACTTCCACATTTACCCATTCACACACATGCATGTTGAGGCATTATCACATAATGGAAAAATAGCATTGTGTATTTAAGGTTTATCGTCAAAAGGACTGCGATTTACCTCTTCCTGTTTGGTCTTGAGTATGCTTATACTCCACTGCAACTGGGTCAATGTGGTATATAGGATACACTGCGTCATTATGAGGTGTTTCTTATATGTTTCCCCTTTCAAGTGTGTCATGTGTGCAGAGGAGGCACCTGTCATCATAAAAGAATGCACGAACAATGATTGTGTAAAATATCCTAAAAAGATTATTATTTGTCCATTGAGCTGTTATTATTGTTTCTTAAAATAATGTTAATTTTACATGTGATTCCAATTGTTTTTTCCAAAGAAAAACAGTAAACACATGGGGAAATGTGCATGTCCTAATCAAATACAGCGCAGAAACCATCCATTTGTTTCTTTTGTACATGAAAAATAAATGCTATTTCTCTCTTATTAATATTTACTGCTTCTTTGCTATCACTTTTACCATCATATTTGTACATATCGTATTTGCTGATGTTATTCTGTTGTTGTTGTTGTTGTTATTATTGTTGTGTTTGTTGTTGTTGTTGTCTCTTTGTTTTATCCCCCTCTTGTCCCCACAATTTCCCCCTCTGTCTTCCTTTTTTTCTATTTCAATCCCCTCCTGCTCCAGCCCGGCTGCGCCAAACATGAATATAAATCCATTTAATAAAGTCAAATACAAATAAGGCAACAAGAGAGGTATCCCACACTTCTCTTTCTGCACAGCAAATATGGGCATCTACATCAACAATGTGATTTGCCTGAGTAGCTGGACAGGACAAAAAAAAGAAGAAACAAAATAAAAATAAATAATATAAAACATACATGCACAACAAAAGTAAATAACAACAACAACCAAGGATATGTGTATGTGTTTGCCATTCGGACGTTCAAAAAAGCAGTGTGAGGAAGTCGAAGCTTATGAAGTCTCACTCCTACACTTTTTCTTTCTTTCTTTAGTTTATTTCGAACATGAACACACTTACAGCATAATACATCACACAATTTCATATAATTTCATTTTACATCATGCCTGAAAAGGAGTAGGAAGAAGCAAAGCTTATTTAATCCTACCCCTTTCCCACTTCAAAGCATTTACAATTATATAGAATCATTTACTGACCTTTTTCTATAATAAAATAGCATCTATGAATTAGTATACACAACAGTTTTGCAATATTTAATTAATTAATTCAGTCATTATTAACATACTGAGATGAAGAATATCTTATTTCCAATAAGGTTGGAAATATTTCTGATAATTCTTCTTCTTTGTACTTTGTAAGCACTATTATTTTGAACAACCTCTTGAACTGGATCATATGAGTACAATTTTTAACTTCTTTACTTAATCCATTCCATAATTTAATTCCACATACTGATATGCTAAACGTTCTAAGTGTTGTACGTGCATATAAATGTTTTAATTTATTTTTTTATTTACCAAATCACCGAACTTTAATATTTTTGACTCAATAAATAAAGGGTTTGTATGTTCTCTATATCCAACATTATGTATTATTCTAACTGATCTTTTTTGTAACACGGTTAGCGAATGTAGCGCACATTTGCAGTTATTTCCCCATATTTCTGCACAATAACTCAGATATGGTAATACTAGCGAGCAGTAGAGAATATGAAGTGATTTTTGGCCAAAAATTGCTAGTTCTTTAGAAGAAATGTCAATAGTTCAATAATTTGCCAGCTTCCAAGTAATGATAATAATAATCCATCCATCCATTTTCTATCACAGAATAATGATAATACTAATGATAATAGTAATAATATAATGATAATAATAATGATAACTGTAATGACAACAATCACACCATAAATACGATAAACCCATGACTAATGACAATAATACAATAATCAAGAGAAGACTAAGTAAAGAAAAAGAACAAGAAACACGATGCCACCCTTTCATCCTCATATCTCATATAGCATCATGGTTGTATATTTTTTTAACTGCTTTATGTTCATACGTTGTTTTAATTCATCACTCAATCAATTCCAGAGTGTTTCCCTTGTACGTTTGTAGTTATCACGTTTACATTCTCAAAAATACACAGCGCTCTTAAATGCTATTTTCCCTACACTACACCGTGGAAATTCACCAAGATTTCCCAGCATTGAACAGTATAATCACACAGTAAATGTCATGATCTGTGGTCTGGATTAGTTTTTGTTATTTTTTGTTAGCTTTGGACTCTTTTAGTTCCTGTTTGCGCTCCCTTGTTTGTTTGGTTGCCATGGCGACTTATTGGTTTCACCTGCTTCTGGTGTTCGGGACAGGCACCTGCTCTAATCAAGAAGACCATTATTTAAGCCTGTCTTTGCCAGTCAGTCGTCCTGGTGTCATTGCTTAGTTCATGCTGCTCGTTCCATGTCTGATTCCACAGTTATGATAGTTGTTCCATGCTATAGTTTGGTTAGTTGTTTTCATGTCTATAGTTTCATGTTTCATGTCCTAAGTTTTTTGCCTTAGCTTCCGCGTGCGATAGGCTACCGCTTATTCCCTTCGGGGTCGCAGGGGGAGCTGGAGCCTATCTCAGCTACAATTGGGCGGAAGGCGGGGTACACCCTGGACAAATCGCCACCTCATCGCAGGGCCAACACAGATAGACAGACAACATTCACACTCACATTCTCACACTAAGGCCAATTTAGTGTTGCCAATCAACCTATCCCCAGGTGCATGTCTTTGGAGGTGGGAGGAAACCGGAGTACCCGGAGGGAACCCACACAGTCATGGGGAGAACATGCAAACTACACACAGAAAGATCCCGAGGCCGAGATTGAACTCACGACTACTCAGGACCTTCGTATTGTGAGGCAGACGCACTAACCCCTCTTCCACCGTGCTGCCCTTGAATGTTAGAATGCTAGTTGAATAATTAAATATGTTCCTACCTTCATGCCTTGTCCGGAATAGTCCGATTGCTTCCCGGGTCAACAAACCTTGCAATAAGCTGTGACCCCCCGTCATGACAGTAAAATACTGTCATCAAAATGTACTATAACTTTCCAACAAATTACTGTAAAAATTAAAGGACCCTTATATTTCACAGCCCTTACCTAAATTACAGTCAATTTTTATTCTGAAAGTAATGCAATTATCAGCCAGTAATTTACTGTGAATTTACAAAGATTATTTATATATTTTAAACAATATCCTGAATATTTCCTGGCAGTTTTAGATTTATTTTTGCTTTGAAAATGATTTTTTGCTGTTTGATTTACAGTGTATGCATAGATGAATCCGCCCTATACGTTATCAACTGTAGAAATGTTTTTGTTTGTAAGTCCATCCATCCATCCATCCATCCATTTTCTACCACTTGTCCCTTTCGGGTGTCGCGGGGGGCGCTGGAGTCTGTGTGTGTGTGCGTGTGTTTTGTCTCGTCTTGTCTTGTCTCAGAGAAACAGTGGTACTATTGTATTGATAGTGTACAGGAGCTTTTCTTGTTTTTGTTTGTATGGTATTGTTCTTGTATTATATTGTTTATGTTAATGAGTGAGAGGGGTTGGGATATTATGAGCATCTGCTTCATCCAACCCCTTTTCAAGCCTTGCATAAATGTCTCTGCCAAAATGTAAAAAAAAAAAAGTGTTGTTGTACTGTGCAGGTTTGAAATAAATACTTAAATTCAAAAATCCACGCAGTCACAGCGACAGCATGCAAACTCCACACAGAAAGACCCCGAGCCTGGGGATCGAACCCAGGACTTTTGTATTGTGGGGCACATGCACTAACCCCTGTTGCACCATGCTGCCCTTTGATTTTAAGCATGTCGCTAGTATAATGTTTGCAAGAACATTATTTATACACCATGGCTGTGTATTAGCGTAACATCATTGTTCTTGCTAATGGGACAATTCAACTTCAGATGCAAGTCACATGACAAGGCACACAAGACTGTGTCATAAAATTATCTTTGGGCCCCAACTTACTCGTTTTTTAGAGTTGTATTAATTTGTGTAGTTCATACTATGTTGCTCCGACACGTGAGAAACTGTTCATAGAGTAGATATGTGCACAGCTGACAACGCAATGTAAATATTTACCATTGTTTTGTTCCATTCTGATCCTTTTTTCTTCACGTGAGGAGTAGGCAAGTCCAGCTTTGTCAGAAAAAAATGAGCCCATACTAGTGCAGGTTGTGAAAATGTATTTACCAGTGGCCCATATTTCCACCTGCATGGTGGGTGTGTTTACATGTAAACTTACCCAAAAGAGTCAGTTCAGGTACGGCGTACATACTGTACTCTGCGGTTGTCTTTGCTGCTGGTTTCTACACGAGTACACTAGATCAGTGTTTTTCAACCTTTTTTGAGCCAAGGCACATTTTTTGCGTTGAAAAAAATGCGGAGGCACACCACCAGCAGAAATCATTAAAAAACGAAACTCAGTTGACAGTAAAAAGTTGTTGTCGCAATTGTTGTATACGACTTTAAACCATACCGCCCGAATGCAGCTGAGATAGGCTCCAGCGATCCCGAAAGGGATAAGCAGTAGAAAATGGATGGATGGACTTTAAAGGTAAACCATAACCAACCATGCATCACTATAGCTCTTGTCTCAAAGTAGGTGTACTGTCACCACCTGTCACATCACGCCATGACTTATTTTGAATTTTTTGCCGTTTTCCTGTGTGTAGTGTTTTAGTTCTTGTCTTGCGCTCCTATTTTGGTGGCCTTTTTCTCTTTTTTTGGTATGTTCCTGTAGCAGTTTCATGTCTTCCTTTGAGCGATATTTCCCGCATCTACCTTGTTTTAGCAATCAAGAATATTTCAGTTGTTTTTATCCTTCTTTGTGGGGACATTGTTGATTGTCACGTCATTGTGGTACATTGTGGACGCCGTCTTTGCTTCACAGTAAGTCTTTGCTGTCGTCCAGCAATCTGTTTTTGTTTACTTTGTAGCCCGTTTTGTTCTGCATAGCCTTCCCTAAGTTTCACTGCCTTTTCTCAGGGGCACGCACCTTTCGTTTACTTTTGGTTTAAGCATTAGACGCCTTTTTACCTGCACACTACCTCCCGCTGTTTCCGACATCTACAAAGCAATTAGCTACCTGCTGCCACCTCCTGATATGGAAGAGTATTACACGGTTACTCTGCCGAGCTCGAGACAGCACCGACACTCAACAACAATACATCATTTGCAGACTATAATTACTGGTTTGCAAAAAAATGTTTTTAACCCAAAGAGGTGAAATTAGATAATCTCCCACGGCACACCAGACTGTATCTCACGGCACACTAGTGTGCCGCGGCACAGTGGTTGAAAAACACTGCACTAGATAGACTGTCAAGAGCCTGAAATGTTCTGCAAGCTCTTAGTTAACTCACCTACCTCGGAGTTTGATTCTACGTTATCAGAGTTTTGGCATGATGGAACAATAAACAATAGTGACAGTTGCATGATTAAATGAATAGTCAATGTCTACCACATTTAGTATACTGTAAAAGTATTCACAGCAAATTACTGGCTAGTAATTACATTTATTTCACAGGGATATCAACAAATCAAATCAAATCAAATCAAATCAACTTTATTTATAAACACTACGTAACTGTGTAATATCTTTATAGGAATTTACTGTAACTGCAGAGCTGTGATTTACGATTAATTACAGTAACATTCACAAATAGTAATTTGATAGTTTAGACCATTTAAGGGGGAATTTAAATTTCAAAATGCTTAGTTATTGAACGACCATTAAAAGTTTTTGTATTTCAATTTGTGGAGTGAAATTATGGAATGGTTTGAATGTGGAGTTAAAGCAATGTCCAAACATAAACCAGTTTAAAAAAAAAGTATAGGTACATGGTATTCCAGAGGTACAGAGATGAAGAAGGGCTTTGATATTGGGTTGTTTATGTTACAGAAGAGTGTGGGGCTGCCCATTGAGGCAGTGGTTTTGCTGTGGTGGCATGATACCATTTCCATGATCACTAGTGGTAATGGTGTGGCTATGTATGTGTGTAGTGTGCATATGTATGTATATATCTATAATTTATGTATATACAAGTTCATTAAGTTTGTACATTGAGTGAACAGGTAGTTCTAGCTCAGAGTAATTTATGATTTAAAGAAAAGGGGTGGGATTAAATAAGTATAAACCTCTTCTCACTCCTTTTCAAATATGTAAAAAAAAAGAAAAAGAAAGTCCAATGCTCTTTTTTTTTTGTTCTTTCTTTTCCATTGTTTTCATTTTGTTATAATGTCTGTTAAGGCTGTAGCCCTGTTTTGGATCAGGATTGCTCTTGTTTTTATGCATATTTGAAATAAAAATATATCAATCAATCAAAAAAAAAAAAAAAGTTAATTATGCTCTCGGTTTTACATGCCTAAAAAAACAAAAATAAAAAAATTAAGGAAATGTGTGTGCTTGTCTTGTTCTCTTTTAAACAAATTCAATATTTTTTTAAGGAAATTTTAACTCTTGACTCCTATCATAATTGTATTTTTAAATGTTTGTAGGCACTAAAAAAATTGTTGGGAGCTGCGAAATGTGTAATGTTGTGCTTAAAACGTTTTTAATAAACTCATTGCATCTAACTACATAAGTATTTGTCTTAAGTTAATGCATCTTCAACGGTTCAAGGCAAAACGTTGCGATAAATGATTTGAGTAGCTCTTACACCATATTGTGTTGTTATAACACAACCCATTTACTTTAGTCAGACTTCACTAATTTACATGCATACATTAATTTAATGAGTTCATGCAATTATTACAAATAAGTTCATGCAATTCATATGGTTTAAGTTCATTATAAAGAATTGATTTAGTGCAATAAATGTATTAAGGTAACTAAGCCTAAATATAACTAACTCATAAGAACTCATTTTGTGAACTTATTTCCACTGAAAGGATTCAAGTTATTAAACTTAAATGTTTCAAACCATTTGAGTTGCCTTTACTCATCAGGTTTTACATTGTGCCACCCACTGTACAAGAGTGTGCAACAAAGTCTACGGAACTCTTTAGGCGATACATCAGTTTGAGTTAATTGCTGTAAAATATAAGGATATTGTCATTTCTACATGCATTTGTTGTAATGTTACAGTACATTTTGATTTCAGTATTGTAACAGTAACTGTTAAATGCTGTGAAGTCCTGGTAGTTCGAGTGTAGTATTATGTCTGTTCACTTGTTGTGTGGACTTAAAAAAGGTGCAGCTCCAATGAATTATTCTCACAGTTTGAGTTATGACAACAATGCAACACCCTCCCTGATTTGTAAAGACACCAGCCATTTGTTCATCACCCTCCATGAACCAGAAAGTACGTGCATGGTATTTACGCTTAAATAACATGGCATGAGAAAAAAACATCAGTGTGGTAGTTTTTGGATTTGAAAAAGTTGCACAGTAGTGATAGAACATGAAATGTATACAAGTTTGGTTGCAAACAGCTAAATAAAGCGAGACACCATAATTGTATGTATTTAGAGTTTTTATGTAAAGCCTTTCATTTGAGGAAAAATGAGATTCAAAACTATAGTATATTACAAGTAATGTACTGCTATATGTATACTGCTGATATGATTCCTTTCCATTCCAGCGGGTAAAATAAATGGTTAGATAAATGGATGCATCACTATTATACTCAGTTGAAATAGTTTCTCTATAGGAAGGAAGTTTTTGTTGATACTGCAAATTAATATCTTTACAAAAAAATAATTGCACTTTAATGCGTTAAAAATAGTCCAATCAATCACGGTAGGCTAACTAAGGCTTGGCTCATTTCTTAAAGATGATGGCATGACTAACAAACTATGTGTTTCAATCATTCATGACCTCTTGCCTCGTCAGGCAGGCTGATTCTGCCAACTTGTCATCACGTAGCACCATCTTGTTGATGCTATCACCGTGTCAGCATTCTCCCAGCTAAGAACTTGATATGACCCACAGTGCTAAAAGGTGAAGGGGGAAGAAGAAAAAGCCAAAAAGTGCATCCATCCTCATCCACAGAATTCATTACTACAAAGTCAACAATATGCAAAATGAGGTTCTACATTGTATGCTACAATGCAAATCGTATGTTAAACTAGAGGGGAAAAAAACACAATTTCAGGTGCGGACAATGTTTTGCTGCATGTTATCAAGTTCATCTTGGAGCTTGCTGGATGTGTACGCACACACAAGAAAACTATTAACAGTAGCCCATCAAACCTGTCCTCCAGGACCTGCTTGCACTTGTCTGGGTTCAAGTTCAGTATAAGAGGGTAAAGAAAGAGACTCAGTATTAGTCATCTAAAGAAAAGCAGACAGTGAGACATTTACCATATATTTATTTAAATGGTACAGTGCATATTCATGAACATTGAAAATGTAAATATGCCAGAATGACCCTGTCAATTCTGCACAACCTCACAATTTCCTCGCACATTTTTGCCATACAAATGTGTCTATGCAACACAACTTTATAACCAAATGTCTCCCTGCAGAGCCCCATGACTTCACTTTCTTGTTTACGCTGACAGAAATGTATTCACTTATTTATGATACATAATTCACTCATTTAACAAAAAAAAAAAAAGGAATAAAAAATCATCGCCGTAGTATGGTCTGAACAGTTAGCCAATGTTTTCACCAATAGTACGGTGTTGGAACATAGACAAAAGTTTGTACATTAGAATGTCTGCAACCTGATTTTCCATTGCAATTTTTTGGTATGATCTGCAAATTCAGTTATCTCAAAGAAGGCGTCTGGAATGTAGACTGTTTACAAAATAAATCGCTGTCAGTGTACAAAAAAGTTTAATTTAAGATACAAATAAAGCCTATTTAGATTTATATTTGTTGAAATCCTGTGATTTTTGGGGTTCAAGTAAGATAAAACACTAATTACAATTTCCTAACATTACAGGGGATGAAATGGTATGGACATAAGTAGGCAATAAAACGCTGCAAATGTTGCCGCAATTTTTTGATGTTTTCGCAAAATCAGCATTTTTGGGCTCAACCATCTTAAAAAAAGCCAGCAAAATCCTGAAAGAACTGAAAAACAGAGTTGATCATTCCAGCACATAATAAGCTAAAATAATACAGTAAAACATAGTAAAATACATGCAATATACAGTATAAGTCAGGCGTTAAATTTTTGCAGAACCTCTTACCTATGTTTTATCTTTATTAGTCCAGTAATGAGATTCCTAACATTTGGAAATCAGCCAATGTTTTACCATTACTGAAAGGAGGGGATCCCACAGCTGTTAACATAATTTTTAAGTTTTGTGTCCTAGCTAAAGTTCTTGAAAAGTTTGTCAGTGAACAACTTAAATAATTCTTAGACACCTATTTTCTACTTTCTGAACATTAAACAGGTTTTAGAAAGAGATGTAGCAACATAACCACTGCTCTCAAAGTTGTGAATGATATTATTGAAGCATTGGATTGCAACAAATGTTGTGCAGCTCTATTTACTGACCTGGCAAAAGCATTTGATAAGGTCGACTTCATCATTCTGGCAGACAGACTGCACAGAATTGGCCTATCTCAGAATGCTGTAAAGTGTTTTTTAATTACCTGTCCCAAAGTGTCCAGTTTGCTGGATCCTCTTCGTCTTTCCTCCCTGTGTTAAATGGTGTACCGCAGGGTTCCATATTAGGTCCTTTGTTGTTTTCCATTTATGTAAATAATCTCTGTGACAATGTGTCGGATCCTGCGTTCCATTTTCATGAAGATGACACAATCATATATTGTTCATCTCCCGCTGTTATGCGAACCTTTTAACTCTTGCAGTCAGCTTTTGATGTTGTTCAATCCCAGCTGACTGGTGTTAAATGCACAAAAGGTGGTGTTATATTCAAATGGAAAATAACTGCTATTGAGCACCCTAAAAATAATAACTGCTCTTAAGGATGAACTTCAAATGGTCACGACATATAAGTACTTGGGAATTGTCATAGATGAGAACTTGTCTTTTAAATCTCACATTAAAATAAAAAAGGGATTTTTCTTTAAAAACAAGTTCTGTTTTTCCCTACAAGTTAGGAAATGTTTAATTCTGAACACTTTTATGCCTTTGCTAGATTACTGAGACTTGCTTTTTATGAATGCACCCAACTCTTATTTGAAAAAACTGAATACTGTATATCACTGTGCCTTACGTTTTATTACTAGTTGTGGCAATCGTGTCCACCATTGCACTTTGTATGCAAAGGCAAACTGTCCATCTTTTTTAGTACGCATATTTTCTCGATGATTGTGTTTTATAAATAAATCACTTCTTAGTCTGGTTCCCCCTTGTTTATTGTATTTTATATCCAGAGACTCAAGTCACTACAGCGTAAGATCACAGGACATACTTAGAATGTTTGTTCCTAGAGCCAACACAAATCTGAGAAAACACTCTTTTAGATATGCTGCTCCATGGTCATGAAATACCTTACAAAAGGATCAGAGCTTACCTGAGATGATCACTTTGGGGGAATTTCAGGTCATTTTAAAGGATCAATAAACTGTTTCTATTGTGAAGTGAAGTGAAGTGAATTATATTTATATAGCGCTTTTCTCTACTGACTCAAAGCGCTTTACATAGTGAAACCCAATATCTAAGTTACATTTAAACCAGTGTGGGTGGCACTGGGAGCAGGTGGGTAAAGTGTCTTGCCCAAGGACACAACGGCAGTGACTAGGATGGCGGAAGTGGGGATCAAACCTGGAACCCTCAAGTTGCTGGCACAGCCACTTTACCAACCGAGCTATACCGCCCCATTTTAAGTTGTTTTTACGTTTGTACAAAAACATTTTATACATTGTTTTTATGCTAATATATGTAAATCATTTATTTTTAATTGTGGTATGTGACTGCTGCTGTTTTCTGTTGTTTTTATATGTATTTATGTAACTTTGTTTTTGCTGCCCTCTTGGCCAGGTCATTCTTGGAAAATAGATTTTCATCCCAATGAGTTTTCACCTGGTTAAATGAAGGATATTGATACTGATTGAAACAGTTTAATAAATTACAATTGGTCCTGGTGTGTGAATGTTGTCTGTCTATCTGTGTTGGCCCTGCAATGAGGCGGCTACTTGTCCAGGGTGGTTGGTAGAGATAGAGTAGAAAGGGTAATAGGGTAGAAAATGGATGGATGGATGGATGGATATTTAATGATCACAAACCTGATTCCTCTTAAGCCATCGTTTAGGATTACTTTTAAATGTCTAGAAGGAAATGCAATTTTAACACCAGATTGCTAACTAAAATGTTTGAAAGTATAGCAACAAAAACACGGTGCACAATGATTGGCCAGGCTACAATATTGGGGAACTATACCAGACGACTTTATGGAACGATTTCATGGGTGACCAAATGTTGTTTCACAGAACAGTACTTATTGAAACTTGGGTAGTAAATAAGATTATTTATTTTGACCATTATTGGCAAGGCATTTGTGTGACCTACAGTATATGTAGCGGTTACCCTGCAGTGTGTGCTCTACATATAGCAATTTTCAAATCAGAAATTGTGTAGACATACAGAGACAATCAGTTTAGTGCCCACTCAACCTAGATTATGTGCAATACACAAATCAAAATTCAAGCAACAATGGCATAACATGCATATGTTTTACTATCCAGCCATGCATCCATTTTCTATTGCCTGTCCCTTTGGAGTTGTGGGTATGTGTTTTGCTATGGAATGTAATTGTTTATCCATTCCATGCACATAAAAAAGGAAACTTTTTGCAACTATTTTCATTAGTAACAAGAACGTTAGAAAATCCCACACTTTGACTGCGTCCTATTGATCTGTTGTTCCTCAAAACTTTAACGGTCTTTGAACTCACCATAGTTATGTGCTTTGAGACGCAAACGTGGAATTTATACATACATTTCTTCGACACAGTTGTACATAGACAGCGTAGTTTTCCATTTGTTCTTTGACATCATCCTTGTTTTCGAACGCTGACATTTTATATAAGTGTATTAAAGACCACATCTTGATAAAACCACCAAATACAAGCTATCAGTCTGTCAATCCTTTCCATGTCCGGGCCAGGTGAGCAGCTTCCACTCCTGTTGATGCCCTTCCGTCAATTCCTTTAAGTTTCAGCCATGAGCCATCCCAACAAATCAGTGCCGAATCTGATAATACATGTATTAGATTACTCAATATGTGTGTGCATTGACCAATCTTGGCAACTATTTAATTTTTGTACCAAGTTTTCGAAGCCGAAGATGACTCATTGAAGTGCCAAAACTGAATGTTACAGGACTGAGTTTTTAGCATAGAATTAGCAAATACATGAATTGTAGCTACATGGCCTTTTATGTTGATTGCATGTTGACACCAAACATTAACCAAACATGTAATTTCAAAACAAACAAATAACACAATCTGAATTAAACCAGTTAAGTAACATGACATACATATTATCAGATACAGATAATGGACACATACAAATAAATGAATTAACTTATTCTGAGCCTTTCAATGGTCTGCAGAGTATATGAATATGTAACTTCCATGTGACGTGTGGATTATTACACAGGTGGTATAGTAATGTGTTAGGGCTAAGGTACTGAGTGAAAACCCTGGTACAAGATTTGAATTTTAATGAAAAACTTGTTTTTTTATTTTGAAAAAAAAAGGAATAACACAAATGAGAAAAGTAAAACATTTCTGAAGGATTTAATTGGTTATATTTTATGGTCAAGTCTAATGTTTGAGAAGCAGAGAAAAGCAACGGATGCTTTGATGTTCAAGATAGTTAAAAATTATCTATCAACATGTGTCTATCAAAAAGCAATGGAATCAAAATGAAGGACACTTTCCATCCATCCATTTTCTATCACTTGTCCCTTTCGGGGTCGCGGATGGACTGGAGCCTATCCCAACTGCACTCGGGTGGAAGGCAGTTTACACCCTAGACAAGTGGCCAATTGTTCCAGGGCCGACACAGTTACAGACATTATGAAGGACACTTTGCTTATGAACAAAAATAATAAAATGTTAATTCTATATTTAATTGGGCTTGTTTTTTGGTTGATAATGTGTACTGTGATAATATATACTGTATATATATATATATATATATATATATATATATATATATGTATATATATATATATATATATATATATATATATATATATATATATATATATATATATATATATATATATATATATATATATATATACATATATATATATTACAGTTAATTTAATTGTGCATTTATGCATTATATTTGCTGGGGACGCAAATGACACATATTTGGTGCAATGGCCCAGAGGTGTGTTTTTTTTTTTTTTTTTAAAATGGACATCTATTTCTCCAGACCAGTTACATCCCAGCCTGGAGAGATATAACCCTTAAAGGAGCTTGTAGTTTTAGTTATATTAACACAGGAATATACACACTATTACCAAAGACGCATATGTTACTCTGTGTTTCACTGCTCTTAGTCAGGTTTAGATTTCAAACATGATTTCTTAAGACAACGCTCCAGCTTGGTTGTCACGGTCACCACAATAACATGAATTCAAAACACGGCAGATGCGAAAAAGAAAAAAAAACTAAATACAAAAGACTAGATGGTGCCATATTTTTACTCTGGAAGATGGATGATTTTTGACACCTGGTATGGCTTGCTAACAAGTTGTTTTTAATACCCTCAGAGTTTGGCTGTGTTAAGATTTAATCTAATGAAACACTATATGATCACACACAAGTCAGATTGACCTTAAA
Organism: Nerophis lumbriciformis; assembly: GCF_033978685.3. Classification (NCBI taxonomy): domain Eukaryota; kingdom Metazoa; phylum Chordata; class Actinopteri; order Syngnathiformes; family Syngnathidae; genus Nerophis; species Nerophis lumbriciformis. The sequence continues at coordinate 27,961,340 of NC_084555.2, forward strand.
TCCGAAAGAAAATCCAACACATTCCAATAGCAAGTATAATATAAATTATTTCAAAGTAATATTTCTTTTGAACCAAGTGCCTTTTGAAGTGCTGTAATGTTGTCTGGAGAACCAAATGTCCTATTTGTTAATAGTTGAAAGACACCAAAATAGGACAGAAAATGTCTGTAAATAAAAAGTGCGTGTGCATTGCTCTTATGTAAATCTTTACTTTGTGAACATAGTTTGATGGGTGATGATGTTTACTGTTAATGCACTAATTGTTTCTTTGTCTTGTACATGAAGTCCAGGGACTTTTTTTGTTAACATTTATGAAGAGGCATGGCTTCGACAGCAACTTTTTGTTTCAAGTTGTGATATCTTGATACAATTTTCCAATTTAATATACAAACCCCGTTTCCATATGAGTTGGGAAATTGTGTTAGATGTAAATATAAACGGAATACAATGATTTGCAAATCATTTTCTACCCATATTCAGTTGAATATGCTACAAAGACAACATATTTGATGTTCAAACTGATAAACATTTTTTTTTGCAAATAATCATTAACTTTAAAATTTGATGACAGCAACACGTGACAAAGAAGTTGGGAAAGGTGGCAATAAATACTGATAAAGTTGAGGAATGCTCATCAAACACTTATTTGGAACATCCCGCAGGTGAACAGGCAAATTGGGAACAGGTGGGTGCCATGATTGGGTACAAAAGTAGATTCCATGAAATGCTCAGTCATTCACAAACAAGGATGGGGCGAGGGTCACCACTTTGTCAACAAATGTGTGAGCAAATTGTTGAACAGTTTAATAAAAACCTTTCTCAACCAGCTATTGCAAGGAATTTAGGGATTTCCCCATCTACGGTCCGTAATATCATCAAAGGGTTCAGAGAATCTGGAGAAATCACTGCACGTAAGCGGCTAAGCCCGTGACCTTCGATCCCTCAGGCTGTACTGCATCAACAAGCGACATCAGTGTGTAAAGGATATCACCACATGGGCTCAGGAACACTTCAGAAACCCACTGTCAGTAACTACAGTTGGTCGCTACATCTGAAAGTGCAAGTTAAAACTCTCCTATGCAAGGCGAAAACCGTTTATCAACAACACCCAGAAACACCGTCGGCTTCGCTGGGCCTGAGCTCATCTAAGATGGACTGATACAAAGTGGAAAAGTGTTCTGTGGTCTGACGAGTCCACATTTCAAATTGTTTTTGGAAACTGTGGACGTCGTGTCCTCCGGACCAAAGAGGAAAAGAACCATCCGGATTGTTATAGTTGCAAAGTTGAAAAGCCAGCATCTGTGATGGTATGGGGGTGTATTAGTGCCCAAGACATGGGTAAAGGCCATGTAACACAGTGGTGAACATGCCCTTTCCCAACTACTTTGGCACGTGTTGCAGCCATGAAATTCTAAGTTAATTATTATTTGCAAAAAAAAAAAAAAAGTTTATGAGTTTGAACATCAAATATGTTGTCTTTGTAGTGCATTCAATTGAATATGGGTTGAAAATCAATCAATCAATCAATCAATGTTTATTTATATAGCCCTAAATCACAAGTGTCTCAAAGGGCTGCACAAGCCACAACGACATCCTCGGTATAGCCCACATAAGGGCAAGGAAAAACTCACCCCAGTGGGACGTCGATGTGAATGACTATGAGAAACCTTGGAGAGGACCGCATATGTGGGTAACCTCCCCCCTCTAGGGAGACCGAATGCAATGGATGTCGAGTGGGTCTAACATAATATTGTGAGAGTCCAGTCCATAGTGGATCCAGCATAACAGTAAGAGTCCAGTCCACAGTGGGGTCAGCAGGAAACCATCCCGAGCGGAGACGGGTCAGCAGCGCAGAGATGTTCCCAACCGATATACAGGCGAGCGGTCCACCCCGGGTCCCGACCCCGGACAGCCAGCACCCCATCCATGGCCACCGGATCTGTGTGTCTCCCCTTCCACAAGGGATAGGGGGCAGCAGAGGAGAAAAGAAAAGAAACGGCAGATCAACTGGTCTACAAAAAGGGGGGCTATTCAAAGGCTAGAGTATACAAATGAGTTTTGAGATGGGACTTAAATGTTTCTACTGAGGTAGCATCTCTAACTGTTACCGGGAGGGCATTCCATAGTGCTGGAGCCCGAATAGAAAACGCTCTACAGCCCGCAGACTTTTTTTGGGCTCTGGGAATCACTAATAAGCCGGAGTTCTTTGAACGCAGATTTCTTGCCGGGACATATGGTACAATACAATCGGCAAGATAGGCTGGAGCTAGACCGTGTAGTATTTTATACGTAAGTAGTAAAACCTTAAAGTCGCATCTTAAGTGCACAGGAAGCCAGTGCAGGTGAGCCAGTATAGGCGTAATATAATCAAACTTTCTTGTTCTTGTCAAAAGTCTAGCAGCCGCATTTTGTACCAACTGTAATCTTTTAATGCTAGACATAGGGAGACCCGAAAATAATACGTTACACTAATCGAGACGAGACGTAACGAACGCATGAATAATGATCTCAGCGTCGCTAGTGGACAAGATGGAACGAATTTTAGCGATATTACGGAGATGAAAGAATGCCGTTTTAGTAACACTCTTAATGTGTGACTCAAAGGAGAGAGTTGGGTCGAAGATAATACCCAGATTCTTTACTGAGTCGCTTTGTGTAATTGTTTGGTTGTCAAATGTTAAGGTGGTATTATCAAATAAATGTCGGTGTTTAGCAGGACCGATAATCAGCATTTCCGTTTTCTTAGTGTTGAGTTGCAAGAAGTTAGCGGACATCCATTGTTTAATTTCATTAAGACACGCCTCCAGCTGACTACAATCCGGCGTGTTGGTCAGCTTTAGGGGCATGTAGAGTTGGGTGTCATCAGCATAGCAATGAAAGCTAACACCGTATTTGCGTATGATGTCGCCTAGCGGCAACATGTAAATACTAAAGAGTGCAGGGCCAAGAACCGAACCTTGGGGGACTCCGCACGTTACCTTAACATAGTCCGAGGTCACATTGTTATGGGAGACGCACTGCATCCTGTCAGTAAGATAAGAGTTAAACCACGACAAGGCTAAGTCTGACATACCAATACGTGTTTTGATACGCTCTAATAAAATGTTGTGATCGACGGTATCGAAAGCAGCGCTAAGATCAAGAAGCAGCAACATAGATGACGCATCAGAATCCATCGTTAGCAGTAGATCATTAGTCATTTTTGCGAGGGCTGTCTCCGTAGAGTGATTTGCCCTGAAACCGGATTGAAAAGGTTCACAGAGATTGTTAGACATTAAGTGTTCATTTAGCTGCTGTGCGACAATTTTTTCGAGGATTTTCGAGATAAACGGAAGGTGGGACACCGGCCGGTAGTTTACCATGAGGTCAGGATCGAGGTTAGGTCTTTTGAGCAGAGGATGAATAACCGCTTTTTTGAATGCTAGTGGAACAGTGCCAGAGGAAAGTGATAAGTTTATAATATTTAGCACTGATGGACCTAATAATACAAAAAGCTCCTTAATAAGTTTCCCAGGAAATGGGTCAAGTAAACATGTTGTTTGTTTTGTCCCATTGACACATCTTAACAATTCCTCTAGTTTTATTTCATCAAAGAGAGAGAAACTATTTTGGAGGGCGGTATCCTTCGTAGATACAGTCGTATCTGTGTTAATAGAACCCAGTTGTAGCTGCGATGCATTGTCTTTAATCTCCTTTCTAATGAGTTAAATTTTCTTATTAAAGAAATTCATAAAATCATCTGCTGAGTGGGTGGAGCTACTGGGAGGAGTCCCTTGTTGGGTTAGCGATGCTACTGTACTAAACAAAAATTTCGGATCATTTTTGTTGAGGTGGATGAGATTTGAGTAATATTTAGCTTTAGCTAGGGTAAGCATGTGTTTATAAGTTATTAAACTATCACTCCATGCTTGATGGAAAACCTCAAGTTTAGTAGCGCGCCATTTGCGTTCCAGCTTTCTACATGATAATTTATGGGCTCTAGTTTCTTCTGTAAACCATGGGGTGCGCCTTTTAGGGGCTCTTTTAAGCTTTAGCGGTGCTATACTATCAATGGTGTCGCGCAGGGCGTCGTTAAAGTTGTTAGTGAGGTTATCAATAGAGCCGACATAATTTGGGAATGGTGCCATTACCGAAGGCAGTAGGCCAGCAAGAGTCATCGTTGTGGCAGCATTAATGTTGCGGCTGCTATAGTAGTTATTATTATTAGTTTGTTGACAATGAGTCAGAACTTCAAATTTTATAAGGTAATGATCGGACATTACTTTAGTATACGGGGGTATCGTAACTTTGGAGGTGGTGACACCCCTGACCAGCACTAGATCTATCGTATTTCCGTTGCGATGCGTAGGTTCATTTATTATTTGTGTAAGACCACAGCTATCAATTATAGTCTGGAGCGCCATGCACTGAGGGTCCGATGGGGTATTCATATGGATATTAAAGTCCCCCATTATGATTATATTGTCGGCGTGCGTCACTAAATCAGCAACGAACTCTGAAAATTCACTGATGAAGTCCGAATTGGGTCCTGGGGGGCGGTAGATAACAGCCAGGTGGAGAGGCAGCGGTGTGACAAACCTCATAGTAAGCATCTCAAACGAGTTATATTTATTATTTAGGTTCGGGGTAAGATTAAAGTTTTTATTGTGTATGAGTGCAACTCCCCCACCCCTTTTAATGGGACGGGCAATATGCGCTCCCGCATAGCCAGGAGGAGACGCCTCACCCAGCGCAAAGAAATCGTCTAGTTTGAGCCAGGTCTCGGCGAGACCAATAACGTCAAGATTATTGTCTCTAATGACCTCATTAACTAATAGCGTTTTGGAAGATAATGATCTTATGTTTAAGAAGCCCATATTATAGGTAGTGGGCTGTTCTGAGGAGTTTTTGTTGAAATTATCCGTAGTAGCAATATTAATAATGTTGTGTTTATTATGTGTAGTGCACTTTAAATAATTTCGACCATATCTAGGAATTGATATGACGGGAATTTTCCGATTGTTTGCTTGATGTTGTGATAAACTGAACGCATCATAACTTGCCACCTCAGTAGAGTGCATGTCTACTTCTGACACAGAAAAAAAATTTTTTGAGTTGTGTATTGTTCTAAAATAGTTGCTATGTGTGCAGGTATTATCCAGCCTGGCGCTGGCTAGTTCTATTTTAACAAACTTCTCACCCGGACTAGCGCTTCTTTGAGGATTAGCCTTTCGCTTTGTTGTTAGCCCCGCTCGGCATCCCCGCTCGGCATCCCCGCTTCTGCTTCCGCTCACACCGCTTACGTGTCTTCCGTTGACGGTCCCCGCTGGCACTTGACTCCGCTGCTTTAGAGGCCGCTGGATGTAGCCAGCGAAGAATCCCCATGCTAGCGAGGAGGTCGAAAGTACCCGCATCTTTCAGCCTATAACGGCCCGATCTATCCACATCCAGAATCGTCTGTCGGTCGTATCTGATCACGAAGTGTCCACGCTGTGAGCCAGCCATGAAATAGACAGAATTGACGGGTATTTTTGCCAAATCGCTCTACACTTCCAAGAGCGTCTGCAAGCCGCTGCCATCAGGGCGCCGCCATCTTGATTTGCAAATCATTGTATTCTGTTTATTTTTACATGTAGCACAATTTCCCAACTCATATGGAAACGGGGTTTGTACTTTATGGAGCTCTCCTTGACATTTTATAAAATATGACTCATATTCAATGTACATGTATGGGCCATCAGGTGGCCCAATAAATGACATGAAGTTGTTTTAGATTGTTTGTTTGGATTGGGGAGTGTGCAGTGCATTTCATACAAGGGCCTTCAGTGGGCACGTAATCCACATATTAAAACCACCACTATCACTTAACGATTATACAAACCATCAATAATATACAAACATGCAACATCCTGCAGCAAGGTGTTGCAATACGATACACAGAGGTAGAGGCATTTAGCAGGTTTTCTGTTCTTTTTGACCAAACAACTTTTGTGAGCTGTGATGATGCCGATACATTTACTTCAATCATCATTGTCTGACTGTTTTGAACACACAGCTAAAAACACTCTAGGCTCTTATAAAAAACTTTGTCCCTGGATGAATGAAGCCATTTCCAGCTTTAGGAGAAGCTGTCGGAAAGGCGAACGTTTGTGGAAAGCCACAAAATTAGAGGTTCATAGACTCCATTTTAAAGAAATGATAATGGAGCTAAATGAAATGATGAAACGTGCTTTCTTTTCAAATCTTGTTTTGCATAATAAGAAACAGCCTAAAGTCTTATTTGATACAATTGAAAATCTTGTTGCACCTCCATCTCCTCAGGAGCCTGTGTACACACAGGATGACTGTAATAGATTTTTGAACTTTTTTGTGAACAAGGTGCAAGACATAAGGGCCAGTATTAGTCCTCCCTTGGATAGTTTGTTCACTACACCAGCCCCTGTGTACTCAGCATGGTCTTCCTTTACTCCTGTCAGCCTACAGGATGTTCAGGTTTTAGTGGGCAAAATGAAACCCACATCGAGCCCTGTGGACGTTGTTCCTACTCCACTGTTCTTAAATGTGTTTGATGTTGTTGCATACTTGCCAACCTTGAGACCTCCGATTTAGGGAGGTGGGGGGGTGGGGGCGTGGTCGGGCTGGGGCGGGACGTGGTTGGGGCGGGGGGCGTGGTTAAGAGGGGAGGAGTATATTTACAGCTAGAATTCACCAACTGGAGTATTTCATTCATATATGTATATATATATATATATATATGTATGAAATACTTGACTTTCAGTGAATTCTAGCTATATATATATTTATTTATTTTATTATATATATAAATAAAAGAAATACTTGAATTTCAGTGTTCATTTATTTACACATATACACACACATAACACTCATCTACTCATTGTTGTACTTGAAAGTACAATGCAATACAATTCCGGGGCAATGGCAGCTATCAAATACACAGTAATGAAAACACAGTTGTTCTACTAACTGTACTGTGTGTTATGAGAGTAGAGTATGTGTGTGTGTGGCCCTTTAATAGGTGACAGCATGTGAGGTGAGTGACGTCAGTGAGTGTGTGGGCGAGAGAAGAGAGGGAGCGTAGCATGAGTGCGGGGAGGGACTAGTTGGTTTTGTGTTGGATTGGCTGTGTGCAAGCAATCAATAAAGCAAGATTTGCAACTAATCGCTGGACTCATCATTCACCCTAAAGTCGTCCGCTGTGGAGACCCACTGCCGGGTAAGGTGAAAGGTGTTGCCCCGAGCATACATCGGCCCTGGAGAAGTGTCTCCCCTGCGCTCTTAGACTATGGTCTCGTTCTTCTGCTTCATCTCCTTGTGTGCGCACACTGGACTCAGGTCCGCATGGAGCTGGAGGGGGCGTGGCCTCCAGCTTCGGCTGAATTCCGGGAGATTTTCCGGAGAAAATTTCTTCCGGGAGGTTTTCGGGAGAGGTGCTGAATTTCGGGAGTCTCCCGGAAAATCCGGGAGGGTTGGCAAGTATGTGTTGTTGGTCCTTGGGTGGTAAAATTGATACACCTTTCACTTCAGGCTGGCTTGATCCCCAGCTTTTTTAAACATGCTGTGGTGAATCTCATTCTTAAAAAATCTAATCTTGATCCGGTGGAGCCCATATATATATATTTCAAAATTTCCCTTGATGTCAAAAATCATTGAAAAAGTGGTAGCTAAGCAGATAACCTCATTTTTGGAACAGCATGATTTTTATGATAAATACCAATCTGGCTTTAGGTTATTTTACTCCACCGAAACTGCTCTTTTGAAAGTTTTCAGTGACGTGATGATGGCTGCTGACTCTGGTCGCTACACAGTTTTGGTTTTTCTCAACTTGACATCTGCCTTTGATAATGTGGATCACAGTATCAATAGTTTGCCTCAAATCTGAGATGTTTTTTTTCCGTGCTGTTCTCCAGTGGTTTAAATGGAATAACTTTGAATTTTGCTTTTAATGATGTAATGTCCAACGTGTCCAACCTGTCATGTGGTGTGGCCTACGGTTCTGTTCTGGGGCCTGTTTTATTTTTGTTGTATCTGATGCCGCTTGGGAGGTTGATCAGTCGTGTCAAAAATGTTTCTTATTATTTCTATGCAGTTGATATTCAACTGTTATGCTCCTTCAACGACTCAGAGTTTCACCTTATATTTGAGTTCTTAGAGTGCGTATCCTGTATAAATTCTAAGAAAACGGAAACTGATAATTGCCCCCGATAAAAAGATCCCCCTGATCAAGAAATCCCTTTGTGCTCTGGGTGCATCTGTTAAAAGCAACCTCTGAAAACTTGGGGTTGTGTTTGATCAGTCAATGTCTTTGGAGAGTCACTGCCGTCAATTGACCAAAAACTGTTTTTATCACCTCAAAAATATTTCTAAAGTGAGAAATTTGTTGTCAAATTTGGATCTCGAAATGATCATGCACGCGTTCATTTAATCTCGTATTGACTATTGCAATTCTTTCTTCACTCTTTTCAACAAGTCAATGCTAAAGAGACTTCAGACGGTACAAAACGGCTAGCCTTTTGACTGGTGCACCCAGAACAGCCCAAATCACCCCAGTTGTATCCAGTCTTCATTGGCTTCCAGTCAAATTCTGCATTGAGTGTAAGATTTTAGACCTGATTTTCTGTGCGTTGCATGGTGGGGCCCCTCAGTACATCACTGACTTTTTCTGCCCCTACTCTTCAGGGCGCAGCCTACGGTCTTCAGGCCAGGGTCTACTAAAGATCCCAAAATTTCATTTTAAAACCCGTGGAGAGCTGGCATTCCAGGCTATAGCTCCCAGACTCTGGAACAACTTGCACCAGTCCCTCTGTGATCTTGACTGTGTTGACACTTTCAAGAAACATTTTGAAAACTTCTCTTTTTAGTAAAGCTTTTAGTTAATGCACCTTTTAACTATCCTGTTTAATACACTTTGTATCCTTTTTTATGATGTTGCCCCTGTTGTTTTAATTGAATTGTTGTTTTACTCCACCTATGTTTTGTACAGCGCTTTGTGATTTTATCTGTGAAAAGTGCTTTATAAATATAATTTACTTACTTACTTACTTACCTACTTACTTCGTGCATTGGGGATCAATCCATTTTCTACCGCTTGTCTCTTTTGGGGTCACGGGGGTTGCTGGAGTCTATCCCAGCTGCATTCAGGCAGAAGGCGCGGTTCACCCTGGACAAGTCAATACCATTATTAGTAAAACAAGCTGTTAACCCTTTATCGTCCGATACATTGTCTCCAAACTCCAAATATCTACACTAAAACGTCATCTGGAGCAGTTTAGATTTAAAAATACAATTGCAATATACTCAACAGATGCTGAATGTGGTCTGAAAGTGGCAAACAAACCTGGATACAAGCTAGTTAGTTTTGGAGTTGGCCAAACTCTCCTTATGATGTTTAGCTTTTCTGGAAAAGTCTGACACCAAGGCTCAAACCAAAGACTCCCTCTTCTCCCACCCCCTTCTTCTTAACCCTGCCCTTAGCGTTAGCATCTAGTCTCATTGAGAAGTGTTAAAAATACGCCACTAAGCATTCGGACATCGCTCACATTTTGATATGTCATCAACCCTCGCCGTTTGCCGATAGTGACGTAAAGCAGATGCGACAAATGTTTGTTTACTTTCAAGATACCGTTGCATGGGGTGTTTGGCTTTTTTGGGGCTCTTTGTTTCTTTAGCCTCTCTTCATCAAGAAGACAACAAACCTTTTTGTTGTCGTTTTTGAAGCGAATCATTGACGGAAAAAATTAATTCGATAGTAATGCCATTATACGTTGGTCTCAGACACACACCGATCGCAAAGGGTAAATGTGACGTACAGACAGTAATGAATCATGTTACATTACTGATGATGCAGACAACAAGGAAGGCGGTGTTCAGGAGCAATAACTTGCGGTAGCTTCAACCGCGTTGTTGGCTTGTTGTAACCAGCAGTGAAAACATATGATAAACAAACAATTGCAAATGTGGCTTATGTGGCTGTGCTGTTTATTCTTTCTACATTGATAAAACAAAAAATATATTTAAAGCTATTTTAAGTAACCAAGATTTACGTGGAGTTACAACGGATGAACATCTGCTCAAAACCATGAGCGTCATTATTATGGAAATCAGTAATTAAGTGTATTACTTACATTTGTAGGCCTCTCTTCATTTTCTGCCATGGTTTTTAGCGGACGTAGTGAAATGGTGGAAATTTCCTCTGTCCCTCGTTTACTTCATTTTGAAGGATCCCCAGCTCTCACACTTGGTCCTTCCCCCTTACCTGACGGAGAATTCGGACACCACTTGATTGACGAGAACGTGCAAAACAAAATGTGGAAAGGCTAAAACAAGGGGAAAGGGGAGTGATTTGGATTGAGCCTAAGTCTATTGCTACCGACTATTCAATTTGTCGAACTTTGCTTTGTTTTGCTCTGATCAACCAACAAGAGGAGAGAAATGTTGACGTTGTTATTATACGCCTGGCATGTGAGGCACATCTATTAATCTGCTTACATAGTTTAAGTAACTGAGGCCTGCACTATTCATTTTGAAGGCCTTGGACAGATTACATTAACATGGCAACACTTAGAAGCTAAAATCTGATTAGACAAAAAAATAAAAATACATTTATACCTTCACATTGCAGCACAGTTACGAGACATGCTACACATTAAGATATTCGACTGTTGGGAATACATTAATATAATTTGCTGGAAAAAAAGAGTAGGTTTTACATTTAGGTCAGTGTTTTTGATAGTTAGTGTTTGGACCAGCAGAGAAGGCCTTGCTGGCCCTGAAGGGACACCACTGATTTTGATAAATAACATCATCCCATGCACCATCAACCACCACTGTGAAGATATATCTTCAATTATGATATAACTTATGTTATCACAAATCACATCACTTCATTCACTTACAGTAACACCATTAGTGTATTATCTGCTAAGACAATGGCATGAAATAATTGCATTGAATTGAATTGCACTGTGAATTCTGGCGAACTTAGAGCTCCCATAATGACCCCAGTCTGCCACTCGGAGGGCATGTCGTAGAAATGCACACGTCACATGCCCACTTTAACTTTGGTCTTACTGGATAACGGACACTAGAGGGCATTTACAACCGGATCAGAATTTATTGGAAATAAATGCAAAAAATAAACATGCAACATACTGCATATGTGCTCTTAATGTCAGATCTGTCATGTCTGTGATCATGTTTTGTTTAGTTATGTTTTGCTTGGTTTTTGGACACTTTTTAGTTCTTGTCTTCACTCCCTTTGTCACCATAGTAACCATTAGTTTCACCTGGTTCACATCGTCATGTCACGCACCTGTCTCACGTTTTCACATTTTGAGTCACGCACCTGTTTTCACTAATCATGTCATCACTATTTAAGCCTGTAGTTGCCAGGCAGTCAGCCTGGCGACATCACTCTTGACACACTCCTGACACTCGGTTTCATGTTCATAGTCCATGCTGCCCTGTTCACGTCATCGTGAGTAAGTTTTGTTGATTAATGCCACAGTTAGTGTCTTTTGTTTTTTTTTGTCCATAGTTCTGCCTTTGTGCGAGTTTTTGTTTTTATAGCCAAGTTTTGTACTTCCGCCCTTGTGCGCGCCTTTTGTTTATTCCTTTTTTGAGTGTTAAAATTAAATATGTATTTACCTTCACGCCATGTCCGGTCCAAATCATTTGCACCATGGGAAAACAAACCACGCCAAAATCCAAGTCGTGACAAGAACCAATTCTACAAACGTATATGATATGAGCTATAGCATTGTCCTGAATATTACCCTATTATATTAAGTACTATGTGGATAGCTAAATGTTATTACACTTACTTGGACATCTAGTACTGAAAGGTGGCAATTGTCCTTCGGCAGAAAATTCTTTTAAAAATAGTATAACAAGTATAAACAGTGTGCTAGTGTGTTCTCCTTTATGTTTAAAAATATTGTGAGTTACATAATTAGTTTTGCTGTTACATCATTCTGATTGCAGTAGGCATTTGTATTTTGCATAACAGCACTATTTGTTTCTGACTCATACAAAAGACATAGACCAGAAAACAAATATCCACTACAATGGACCCTGGTTCTTCTATAATCATATATATGTAAAAGTTTGACCTGGGCTTATTTGACCCCTTTTATTTATAAAAGGAATAAGTCAGTTAACACACTGCACACTGCACACAATGACTGCCTGAGCAAAGGAAGCTGTCACCTTATTGACGCAGGAGGGGACCTGCCTGCCTGGGAAAACGGGGGACTTTGAGGGGCTTTTTCTTGGCCCTGCAAGTCCAGGCTTGGTTGCAGACCTGTCTGTCCCAACTCACTGCAAACATGTCAGACATTTCACCACCTGGATGAGTGAGCTCAGCTCCCCCATGGTAGAGTGAACTGATATTTACCTCACACTGTCAGCCTGAAATGTGGCCTAACATATCACAAATATTCAAGCTGCTTCATTAATTCTTAAAAGGCATGAACTTGCCACCGTGCTGATGAAAGAAATGAGGGATTCCTGAAATATGCACGATGCGTAAAACAAATATGATTTTTTTTCCAGGAGCTGAAAGGCAATGTGTCCATGTTTGACCAAAAATAACTATGCGGCATGAGAGTGTCACATCAGTGAGCTAAACTTCACACTTAAAGGTCGGTGTACAGGTGTTTCCCTGTTGAATGTGGACTTGGGACAGCAGTACAATTCACAGAGAGACATACAGTTAATCAAATCATCAAGGTCGCAACCAACAAGTGTTCATTATGGAGAAATTGGACCTGCGTGGTGCAGCTTTCAGCAGAATACCACCGTGACAGGTGACCACAGGGAGGAATACATAGTGTATGCGATTCACACTGCCCTGAGAGCATGGCTATGGCGGGAATATACACACAACACCCAAACCAAACCCACTTCTTGGCCTGACTGGCAAGCACACAAGGGTAGAAATAAGGGAGCATATTTATCACCATGTCTTTCTATAAGGTCATAGTACTTTACTATTACTGACTACAAGGATAAATGGGAAATACAACATGGACAAAAGCATGAGGCCACTGAAGCAAAAATGGAGTCATAGTTATGACAGATTTCACTCTTCTAGGAAGTAGGGAAGAGTCAATCCAAATATCAATATTGATCAAGAGAAGAATCAATATTGGCTCTATACTAGCATGATTAGAATAATTTTATTATTGTTTTATTGTTATATATTCTCCTGAGAAAAAGTGTCTTCTGCTGTGGTCTTTTGTTTTTGGTCTATTGCCTCTTTTAGAATTTCAAATTGCGGGCAAGGGGTAGCCCTGTTATGTAAAACACAAATGTCCACTCCAGAGAAGGCTAGTTGTTATTGTATGTTATTATTTTTGGTTGACCAAAGAGTTTAATTCTGATAATATAGATGATCCACAAATTAAAGGCAAAATTTAAAAAAACAACATGATCTTGAACTTTTTCAAGTAAAAGGTGTCGGTATCTATACGCAATACTTACCCTATATTTTCTTGCTATCATATTAATGAAAAAATTTGTAGCATCACCCAAACCTACTTTTAAATAGGGACGGATACCTTTCACATTTTTATTAGAATCGATACCCGTACTCAACTGTACCAATTTACGGTACTTTTTGTGTGTGTTCAAATGTGTTAATAGATGTTAAAAAAACAAACTCATTTTTTTATTTAACATTTAACACTGACCTGTGCTGTACAGTTGCTATTCTGTTTTCTAATACTTCTCAGTCTCATTTGAAAGTATAATATCAAAGACTTTACATCCAGTTGCAATTCCAAGACGTTAGATGGCAGTAGTGTATAGGATGCGGTGTGTTGTTATAGCCAGGAAGTAGTCTTTGCAAAAAAAAAAATAATATGCCAGTCTTTTCTTTTGTTGAGCCCTACAATTTTGTTTTACTTATTTTATTGTACTTATTGCACACAAGCAGTTTGATTGTAACGTGCATCTTAGTTATAGTCAGGATTACTGAATTTGGAGTTGTTGAAATCGCCATGTAAAATTGCTAATGCTAATCTCTGGCATGTGTAAGGAAAATCCAGAGTAAATTAGCATAGAGCTAGCGCTTTTCAGAAAAGTGGAGCCTTACTATACTTTTGGGCTCATTTTTCTTACTTTATTGGCAAGGAAAATTGCAGTATTACCAAGAAGTATTTGGACTGAGTGCTCTGAGTGCTTAACTGCTTGATTCCCAGAAAAGTGCTTAGGCCAGTGCCGAGTATGCAACCGAACGTGCAACATAGGTATTGAAAAATATGGCACTGTTTGATATTACGTGAATCAGTACCTGGTACTACCGGCAGGCTTCGGTTGGTACCCATCCCTACTGGTAAGACTTCATTTAGGTCAGAGGTCACCGATACTGGACCTGATATGTTCAGACTCTGTTCTAGTTTGTACCAAAGTGTTTGATGCGGTCTGGGTCAATACTTATAGGTTCTTCCACACCAAACTGTTTGCAAAGAATAGTCTTATGGAGATAAAAAAAAATACAATTTATTGATTTATTATTTATTTATTTATGAATAAAGATGTATGCTACACCGGTTTGTCCAATTTCAGCATCAATAAAAACACTTTCTTGGTCAAATATGACTAAAAGTGGAACAACAGCATTGTTATTGAGCAAGCTTGTTGTCAAGGTAGTAAAAACCTTGATGTCTGCGCACACATTTTTTCTGAGTGACATTAATATTCTGGCCCAAATTTCTCTTGTGGAGGTCTCACTGACTGATATTGAGCCTTATTTAGAGGACACCCGGTTTTCATAAGGCTATTAATCTTAAAAGGAGCAACTGTCAGAGAAAATACACTACCCCTATCCTTGACATAAAGAAGGCCTGTTCAAGACCTTGATTTTTGGTTTGGCGGAAAACAATATCACACTGTCTCTGAAAGAAAACCTTGACTAGCCCTTTCCAGACTCCTCCATAATGGAGCCAGCATTCTTAAACATAGAGGCACAGCACATTAGAGATACAACGTAGGACAATTTGTGACACGCGACTTGGATTTTTCAGCTTTTAGAGAGTCTGGGAACATTATTATTACATACATCCGAGAAAAGTTACAAATAGAAGGTGGTGTATAGGATTTCAGTGAAGGACAATGCAATACGCAAAATAGAATACAAAAACATATTGTGCCGGATGTCAGGAGTTAATGGTAAACGTCAGAGCACACATGTGAAATGAAAATACAAGGTTTATGTCAATAACCACATGTGACCCTTGGTTTTTAAATTTACCGGTTGATATCCAAGCAAGACAAGCATGAATCAGCAGCAGCTGTAGTTGCAGTCTAAAGTGCTCCCAAAGTCATTAGGTTTCTCCTGTAATTGACAACAGATCAGCCCTGTAATGTTGCGCAAGAAAATAACAGTCAATCTGGAGATGTACACAGATGCAAGGTACGAAAAACTGAATAGAATAAAATGAAACAACATATTTGATATGAATTACCTCATACTGTACAGGGCACTGATGCAACCACGGTCACCCTGTTCTCCAAAGACTGCATATGAAAATGATGCACTCTGTAATTAGTAGGAAGCAGAGATATTTTGAGGTGGACATGCATGGTCATAGACGACCACAATACATCATATGCAACATCCTACATTTGTTTATGATGAAATGTGTACCGTATGTAGAGATAGGTAACTTTAACGTTTGAATCAATACAGTACAGATTCTGGGTACCTGGGAATTGATAATGGTACTCAACAGTACCAATTTTTTGGTACTTTTATGCGTGTTCAAATGTGTTGTTAAAAAAACAAACATTTACTTTATTTGGACATCTAACATTGAGATGTGCTCTCGAACTGTTGTCTTTTTTTTTGTACACTTCTGTGTCTCATTTGCAAGTAGTGTATCGTAGGCTTTGCATGCAGTTACAATTTCAAGACATTAGATGGAATTAGTATATAAACCGTAAATAGAGAACGTACGGTCAACTCGGTTTCAAAGTTGGCAGCAAACATGGCAGTCATCTGAGGTGCTTTTAACCAATCATTTAGGGGATCCTCTGGCAGTACTCTCTCTGATTGGTCAAAAGTCCTTCATGTGATTACAGGACGCCATGTTTGCTACCAACTTTGAAACCGAGTTGGCCATACTCTCGCTATACAGCATTCTGGACTGTGGTGTGTTGCCTTTGTCAGAAAAAAGTCTTTGCCATTAAGTTAAAAATGCCATTCTTTTTTTTGGCGCCCTACAAAGAGTTTATACTATAGGTATGGTATTTTGTTCACTCTTGCTGTTTGAGTGTAACGTGCATCTGAGTTGTTGAAACTGCCATGTAAAATTGATAATTCTAACCTGTAGCATGCTTATAGCAAATCCAGTGTAAGTTTGCATCGAGCGAGCACATTTTGAAAAGCGGAGCACTACTTTACTTTTGAGCACCTTTTTCTTGCTTTGTTGGCATGGAAAATTGCAACATTAACAACACTGCTCTGAGTGCTTGAATGTTTGCTTCTGGGCCAAGTGCTTGTGCTGGTGACGAGTCTGCAACTGGACATTACTTCACGTGCAAATAAGGTGCCGAATTGTGGTACCATGTAGTTTTGCACAAATCGATACACAGCATTACAGACGGACTTTGGTTGGTACCGACTTTGTAAAAGTATTGAGTTTGGTACCCATCCCTGATGGTATGTGCCATCAGCAAAAACATCCAGTTCAAATTATAAGGTCACACAACCATTTTCATTTATTGTATTTGTTGTTTTGGATACGTAGCCAAACTCTGTACCATAATGGCACCAGTCCCAATGTAATAACCAGACTAAAGTGCCATTAGTGCCACTTTATTGCACCAAAATGAGGCAAACATCAAGTATAGTTATCGCCAAGTCAATTGTTAGGACGATGATAGGCTCAACGTTTGGTTGCACTTTAACTCCAAAGATGCCCACTCAGCCACCTGCAAAACATCCTTGATGATGACATTGTGCACGTAACGTCTTGTAAGTAATCTAGCGTCTCGATAGAAGAACACGGAATCTGACTCTCCTTTCAAACTTTGATGTCGACCTCAACACGCCAACAGCACTGCTTGATTCCAATATCCTTAAACTCACTCTGATGTTTTTCTGTTTCTCTCCACACCAGCAACACAACACTCATTATCCACTAATCACACACAAGGCAAAGTGCATGAATGCATTCTGAACAACATTATAACACAATCATGTCGTTAGACTGAATGTGTTTTGCTCAATAAATACACACCTGTTGCATGTAGGCTTAACGAGCAAACACTATAGTTTAATGTCGCCACAATTGTGTATCAATTATCAATATTTGATTAGCTTTGCTAGGAAACTTTCCATCAATTTCTTTTTTTAACCTGTTTCAGACTCATATTGCATTGCTTATATACCGTGTACGCTACAGTATGTACCCCCTCCAAACCGTCCTGCGTAACTTGGCATGCACTTTGACAGGCTGTGATTGGTCTGCATTTTTGTACATTATTTCTTTTGTGAATACGACTCGCTCAGCGGGTGTACGGACAACTTTTGCAAACACCTTTGCCTCCGTTTATGGATCATTATTTGCAATATAATTGACTTCTGTTTAGTTCCTGCTCTAATAACACTCCAGAACCAAGAAGGCTGTTAACTATTATTTCATCATAGTTAGATTATTTTTGTACAAATTATGACCTTCACACTAGACAACATTTACAATTTACATGCTAACATTTTAACCGCTCATTATAGAATAATTAGATATAATAAATGATAATAAATAAAATATCAAATGCATACATGAATACACATTTCATTAAAATATGCAATTTCAATTTCAGTTAAATAAAAAAACATGTTTAATATTTGGGTTCAAAATGTAATGCAATTTTGCTGACTTGTTCGTGAATCAAAATGAAGGAACTTCTCTTATTTATTGTCATGGGTGCTTAGGTCTGAACTGAAATTTTAATTAAATTCTCAGATTTTCAAAAATGTATCTTAAAAATTGTACATTGGTCAAACTGTTGCCGTGCACGATGTCACTTCACACTTCCACAAATCCCACCAGACCTCGTCAAATAGTGTGAGACTTTTGCTCTGAGCATCTAAACTAGGATCAAATCCTTAACTGTTGCTTTTCTTTCTTTTTTTTTTTTAAATACCTCCACTGATAAAAGATAATGGCAGGTAAGAAAATGATAAACCATAGAACCGGAAATTACATTATTAATTAATTTTACTGTATTAGCTTCCGCTGGCTTTTTAGCTGCTCGGTTCAATAGGACGACTCAGCATCTCTCTGTCCAGATGGTTTAAACGTTTGGTAACTTAATTATATTCATGTATGGCAGTTGAGAATATTAAAAAGCAAATTGCATGAAAAAAGTGTTTTATGACCCTGGAAAATTAATAATTCACCAATTTGAAAAAAGTCAATATAAATGTTGTTCCTTAAAGGGGAAATGCACGTTTGGGGGGAATTTTGCCTATCACTCACAATCCCTATAGAACACATATGTTTTACTCTTTTTTGTGTAGTCTAAATTGTAAAATATGGCTAGTACTAGATGGCTAGCAATGTAAGCCCTCTAAAAAAAGTGTGAAACTGGTAAGAAAGCTTAATTTATATAAGTATTAGCGACATTGTTATTATAAGCGCTAACGCCAAGAACTATTTAAAGTAACACAGTGCCTTGATCCTAGAGAGGTAACGTATAGCTACTGCAGCTCCTGACCTACTAAGCTGCTGCTTCTGCATCGCCTCTGAGTTGTTCAAAGTTTGTGCTCGATTATAAATCATGCCTCCCACCTCTATAGAAAAAGGTTGTGGCCATTAGTCGAAAAGTTAGTCAACTTTGAAATTCAACTTAAACCAAAGACTTTGCGAGGAAGATGTGACAAGATGCATGTGTGGCCCAGCATTTTTTCAACTTATGCTGAATTCAACATCTAAACGGTGATGGTAAGTTTAGTGATGAAAGATATAAACATCTCAGTCAGCGTCAGAGTGAGAGTGGACATTGTACAGTAAGTGATTGTTTTATTATGTTTGTAGTTTGTATTTCTTGTTTAGTGCTTATCACTATCGCTACATGATGCTTATTAGTGTTTCATTAAAGCTGAATTTGCTTAGCACACAGCTTCTACAGCTTTTGGCTCATTCTCTGTATATTCAGGCTCAAAATTGTAATGTTCTGGCTCACCATTTGTCCCAAAGTAGCTGTCATTGGGGCTCACAAAGTCTGTCATGATTAATGTTTAAAATGACCAAACTATTTCATGTTATCATGAATGTGCCAGTTACTACATTACATATATACCTACAACATGTATACAAAACGTTGTTGGAAGTTTTTGAAGGTTTTTTACAACGCTTTTTAGGCGGATTATTTGAATTACCATTGCCTGCATTGTTAGCCACTTCTTGCTAGTGTTGTGTACAATTTTGAATGTATAAAAAAGAGAAAAACATACGTGCGCTTGTCTCACATAAGCTTTGTGAATGTTAGGCAAAATTCATAAAAGTGCAGTTCCCTTTTGAATCATGATCAGGTCAATCTCATATTAAATATTCAAATGTGAGCTCTTTTTAATTTACATGAATTTGTCTTGCTTTAAAAAATTCATTGTCAGGCCCCTCGTAATAAAAAAAACCCTGAAATTAATATAAATATAATAATAAATTATAACAATGAAACCAGGCAGTGAGGGGCCCAATCCGTGAAGGGCCTGATTTTCTGTGAAGAAGAGCATGTATAAAATGTCAATTAAATGAATGACAGGGCTTGTCATATTACATGTTTACCACAAAAGTAATCCTGACCCGTTCCTGCTCTGTCACTGATAAGAATACAATGGCACATTTCTTAATTTTTTTCTCATTGTTTTCGTTGGCTTGGAATGATAACACTGGTCTAGAAAGACCCAACTACTGCGCCTGGTTGGACATGTGTCAGGAATGATTTTCGTATTCCACCCAAAAATATATATTATTGAACAATTTATTTTCCATTAGTTTTTGGTGTAAAAACCATACCATTGGATTCAATTCCTGTGAAAAGCTTTGTAAATTTGTGTGGGGCTCCAAATAAAAATACTCCTCAGGACCCTGTTTTAGCCAGTTTTAGCTCTGCATACATGCAGTATAGTTTCACTACATAAAAAGCTTTTTATCTTCACAATGTTCTCCAATCCTGGCCTCTTCTCTGCATGTTTTGTTTAAATGCATATCATTTTTAAAATTACACACAAAAAGTAGGTCTGTCAAAAATAACGAGTTAACTCATTGTGATTAATACTGAAAAAATATGCAATGATCATGTATATACGCAAACTAATCATGCAATTTATTTTGACCACACATGCTCCTTTTTTAGCAAGTAATAACCTGTGATTGAACACAATAATTCAAACTCAAGCGTGTGATTAATTATAGTAAAAAGTAATTTACTTGAGTATGTACAGGTTTAAATTTAGATTAAAGGTTATTTAAGTCAACATGCTCAATGGTTATTGTAGACCAGGGGAAGGGAACCTATGGCTCTCGAACCAGATGTGGCTCTTTTGATGACTGCATCTGGCTTGCAGATAAATCTTAACTGACATTGCTTAACATGATAAGTAATGAATAATTCAGTTGGTAATCACAGTGTTAAAAATAACGTTCATAATATAAAACATTCTAATGTATTTTAATCCATCCATCCGTTTTCTACCGCACCTGTTCAAGAAGTTGCATTAAAGTATTTTATTTATTATTGGTTATAACTTCAGAATAACAATATTATTAAAAATGATAAGAGACTTATTATACTCTATTATATTATAAAAATATTGGTCTTACTTAAAAATGCACGCATTTAGTTGTATTCAGTGTTAAAAATGTTTTATATGGCTCTCACGGAAAAACATTTTAAAATATTTGGCTTTCATGGCTCTCTCGGCCAAAAAGGTTCCCGACTTGTAGACTATTGTAAAAATAGGGATTCTTCATAATATAAGAATTTAAACAGCAAGAGGTCACTGATGTCATGTTATTTGAACAAACTACATAATTCTATCGTATATTTTTGACTAAATTAGAAGGATTTATCGTCTCTTGGTCATCTTTGTTTACTCTGAAGCACCATTTTGTGTCAACATGACATTTACTGCCCTAACCTGAACTTGTTGTTATACAAGTTGCCTGTTTGTGACAACACGGAGAGGGCACCTGTCCGACTGCATGTTCACACACTAACGCTTAGCAAGATTTTCATATTCCCAAAACATCATATCTTCTTAATTCCCACATTTCCACTTGAAGAACATGAGCGAACAATTGTGTGAAGGCTAAACACATGAGAAGATTCTTAAGAGTAAAATGCCACACAAGGAAACAGTCCACACACACTCATTTTGATGAAATCATCTTGTAAATAACGGGTTATCTATGTTCGGATAAAGGTCAAGTTCATCGCAAAACAAACACACGCACCTAACCAAGTCACATTCAGTACACTAAATATATAGACGTGTTGTTAAGTGCTGATGCTCATGCCTTCATGTAACATTAGTCCAATGTGAACATGAATACTTCATATGAGACAAGTTTATTGAAGCAATTACTCTGCCTGGTAAAAACCGGCATGTCTCACATGGCACCATGCACTGCACGCTCTCATTAGGCGTGTTCTATATAATATATATATATATATATATATATATATATATATATATATATATATATATATATAGAGTGGCTCTCGGGCCTATAAAATAAGTCAGCTTGCTGCCCTCCTATCTCACCAGCAGGTACACAAAGCAAGTATTCATTATTATACTGTACTTCATGTCCAATTTAGGACAGCCAAACAATTTACAGATTAATAGACTTTCTTGACGATATAAACATGCATTTTGTTGTTTGGATGCACATTTTACAATGACACAATCTGTAGTGTTTTAAAGAATACACCCACCCCCACACACACACACACTCACACACGCGCACACACACGCACACACCCACGCAGTGAATAAATAAAAAATATATATTTAAGACAAAGGCCACTATAGATGACACTTAGAAGCAGCACCAATATTTACTGAGGGCACCATGCAGGAGGGTCTCTGCACCTTGCTGGTGTCAGGTGTGTTGACCACATGACTTCACTTATCTCACCTGAAATCAACTGCTTCTATTTTATTTATTTTGTTTGTCATTATCATCGGTATGATAATGTTTAAAAATGCAACAATTAAAAATGACAATCAGAACGTTTCAAATGTGAGAGACTGCATTAAAAAAATGATACTGCGTAAAGGGAGACGTTTTTTTAAAATGTATTAATTGTTGAAAATTGTTACATGGTAGGTTTTATTGCAGCATTTTATCAACACAATATAAAATACATTTAAAGAGACGTCAAACAGAACAATAAATTGCAATATAATGCATTAAAAACTACCAATGTCATTATCTTGAAATAGTATAGTTTGGACCTCCACGCCGTTTATGTATAAATATATACAACGCTTATGTCTACATTTGTATTTTGAGTGAAGTATATATGACAAAATAATTATGGGTTGTATTTAATGAACAGTCATTTTAAAGTTAACAATTAACCTCCGTGTTTTAATGTGTATGTGTGGTTTAGGTGTATATTAAAATATGCGTGGGAGTTTTGCTCAGAGTCTGCACATGTTTTATTTGTATCGCTGCATGCATGTACGCAAACATTTCGTTTTTAAAAAAAACAAAACAATTACATTTCATTATTAAGGCATATTAATGTGTTTGAAATGTTATGATATCGTATTAAACGAATTGTAGAAACATAAAAATGTAATGTTGATTCACATTAGAGTCTTGTTAAATGTGTTTATTTATTTACACATATATATGACTGGATAAAACCTTATCTATCACTAAACACCTATAACCTCATTATAAAACCTCTATTACATAACGCAGCTAATAATTTGGATTGTTTTAACCGCTGATGTCGGATAGCATAATTAAGAAATACAACATATGTACAATATTTATGTACACATTTTCAACAAATTAAAGTACACATTTTTATCGAAAAACATGTAAATGTAGCGATGAAAACACCGTGCACATATACTCTCGAAAAATCAATTATTAAAAATAAAAACAAAAACAAATGTGAGGTTGGCATGTATACTTGGAATTGTATATAATTAAGTTTTAAGTGTAATTTAAATTCGTTGAAAATGATCGTGAAAAAGTGAAAAAAAAATTTTTTCAAACGTGCAATTTGTACCAACCTCATTAGAGCGCCAATGCCTGCAGTTTCTATCATGTCCAGAGGGGGGCGTCCTGTGTGACACACAAGTAAGTTTTTAGAAGCTTAAGAAAGGAAGTCAACATATTATACAAAACTTGCAATTCAAAACGGAAACTTCATGCAATTCATGTGCTCCACCTCGCGGAGGTGAAAACGTTTTTCTTATGATGGCTTCCACGATGTGATGATGATGATGATGATGATGCAGGTGGTGGTAAAGAAGGGGCACCTTGTTATCTTTTAAGTCGGCTGTTAATTTTTTAATATGACATATTTTGCGAACTATAAATGATAAAGGTGCTCATTGACATGTAGCTTATAGTCTGGAAAAGTAGAATATATCGATTACGTGAGCACTGATTATTTCCGATACTGCAAAAGCAGCATTACTAAATATTTCCAGACTAACATGCAACACATATTTTAAATCAATAGTCTGAATGCACTCTCCTCACTTTGATTCTGAATTTATTGCACCGATCCACATTTTAGGAATAAATAAATAGTACAAAAATATGACTAATATATCTTAATTTAGGAAGGCAATGCAATGCAAGATACGATAAAAACAATATTAAAATGATATAATGCAAAATATTATAAAATATTTTTCCATGTTTGTAACACTTTTTAAAATAATCCAATAAATTCCCCGGCCGTGCATATTAGTGTGCATGCATATGGTCATGCTTTAAAGTTCTTACCAGGAGGCTTCATGTTGGATGAAATGTTTCCCCTTTCCTGCCACTTCCCTCTATGCAAAACACGGCAGGAGGCTGCGCGGCTCCGACCGGATGTGGCTTGTGATTGGCTGAGAGCGCTGCCGCAGCCCCGCGGCGGCCAATCAGAACAGAGCACAGCCTCTGCGTTCAACAGCAAAACATTGACGTGGAGCGGACGCGTCAAATTAATCCCAGCAAACTCACCGGGATAACTTCAATTTGCGTTTATCGGATGAAGATCGCTTTAAAAGAAGATAGGTAAAGGAAGAAGCGGGTACTTTTTTTTTTTTTTTTTTTTTTTTTTTTTTTCCACCGCTTGGACTATTTGTGTGCGCTTTAAGGAGCTTTATACACTTCCACGGAACGTCAAGGCAAATGGGTAAGACGTTGTTTGCATGCTTCGGTGCTTGTGCGTAAAATGCCACCATTTCCTTCCATGTGCGCACTAAGAGTTTGTTCGAGGTTTAAAAGTGTTGCAAAGTTGTGTATTGAAACAATAAAGTGTGTTTTTTTTGTGGTTCAGAGCAAACCTACGGAGAGGTGAACCAACTGGGCGGTGTGTTCGTCAACGGAAGACCTCTGCCCAACGCCATCCGACTGAGAATCGTGGAGCTGGCCCAGCTGGGGATTCGACCCTGCGACATAAGCCGCCAGCTGCGCGTCTCGCACGGCTGCGTGAGCAAGATCCTCGCCCGCTACAACGAGACAGGCTCCATCCTACCGGGCGCCATCGGAGGCAGCAAGCCGCGCGTCACTACGCCCAACGTGGTGAAAAACATCAGGGAATACAAACAGAACGACCCCGGGATCTTTGCGTGGGAGATCCGGGACCGGCTGCTGGCGGACGGGGTGTGCGATAAGTACAACGTGCCCTCCGTCAGCTCCATCAGCAGGATTTTACGCAACAAGATCGGGAATCTCTCCCAGCCGAACCAGTACGAAGGCGGCAAGCAAGGCGCTGCTCAGGCGGGCCTTCCGTACAACCACATTTATCCTTACTCCTACTCCAACTCCATGTCGCCCGCCGCCGCCAAGATGGCCTCCCCTGCCGGGATGCCGGTGACCGCGGGACACGTGAGCATCTCCAGGGCTTGGCCCTCTGCGCACACCGTCAGCAACATCCTCGGCATCAGAGCCTTCATGGACCCCACGGGTGAGTGACAACCACCTCCGTGTTGCGATGCCTACTTGGAATATTCCGCACAAGCTGTTCTGTAGGCTGCAGGACGAGGTGGCCATTATAGGCCACTCTCAATATGGCCTTGTCATGCATGATGAGTGTGTGCGCAAACACCTGCTAGATCCCTCTCTAATCCTCCAACTGCTCATTACAGACATTTTACATTCCTTCAACATTTACTCTGCATGCTTCACCTTCAAGTCGCTATATATAGCACGGGTGTCAAGCGTCATTTTACGTGACCTGCAAATAATATGCGCAATTGATCATTTCTACTGTATTCATTTTTTTTTTCATTGTGACATAAAAAAGGCTTATATTTTAAACTATTTGATACGCATGATACAAATAAATCATTACATATACTGTTAACTTAAAAAAACAAAAACTTAAATATTACCTTGACTTGCACCCTAAACATATGAATTGTAATACTGGCTAATAATTGCATTACTTAATTAGTAAGACGGTACTTAAAATGCTGTAAAATATAAGTAGTGTCATTTTTAAAGTAAAGTGGTTGTAACATTACAGTTAATTTTGATGAATAACACTGTTATAACAGTGTAAGAATAAAGTTCAAAGCATCCCTGAATCTGTACGTAAAAAAATCCAATGCATAGGCATCCATCCATCCATCCATCCTTCCATTTTCTACCGCTTATTCCCTTCGGGCATCCATCCATCCATCCATTTCTCTACTGCTTGTCCCTATCTCGTATTATTGTGTAA
The DNA here is from genome assembly GCF_033978685.3 of Nerophis lumbriciformis. Lineage (NCBI taxonomy): Eukaryota > Metazoa > Chordata > Actinopteri > Syngnathiformes > Syngnathidae > Nerophis > Nerophis lumbriciformis. Next base: position 27,987,257 of record NC_084555.2, read on the forward strand.
TAATATGTGGTGATGTTTTATACATTCATATTCGTAAATATACAAGCAGCCAAATCATTAAAACCAAGTTTTAAAGAGAAATGTTGAATGCAATATTTTCTATAATGGAAAAAAAAAGTCCGATCATTTAAAATCCAAGTTGAATACACTTCGGACAATTATTTTTGGACAAGTTTAAATCAAGTTTAAAAAATAATATTTGAAGGAAATATCCAATTCAGATTCGATTTGTATTGTTTTTTTGAAAAGGGCACTTGAATAACACATTTATCTGAAAATAAATAGTTGTTTTTCTCACATTGCTAATGTTGTCTTTTGCCGATTTTTATCAATTGTATATGTATGTTTGTCGTGATTTTTTTCTTCTTTTTGTTTGAATTAGCAATTGCTGGGACAGAGGCATATCCCACCAAAATGGAGGAATGGAGCAGCGTCAACAGAGCAGCTTTCCCTGCAGCTCACACGGTCAACGGCATCGACAAATCAGCCATTGATGCTGACATAAAATATGCACAGGTAATCATTTATTTCTCATTTTATGCTTTGTCCATATATATATATATATATACATATATATTTCTACATGTTCCACAGCCCTCGTCCACGCTGTCCAGCTATGTCTCGGCGTGCGCGTACTCCCCCACCAACCAGTACGGGGTGTACAGCGGCCCAGCGGGGGGTTATGTGGCCCCGGGCCACCACCACTGGCAGCCGCAGAGCCCCGTCCTGTCTCACCCTGGCAGTAGCATGAGCATGCACGCCGGGGAGATCCACTCATCCATGGCCTTTAAGCACCATGCCCGAGAAGGTAAAATAATAATACATACATTTATATATACATACACATATGCATACATTATATGTATATATATATATATATATATATATATATATATATATATATATATATATATATATATATATATATATATATATATATATATATATATATATATATATATATATATATATATATATATATATAGTTAAAATTAAGTATTTTGTTTTTTTTACTGCAAAGCACCAATTGCCTACTGATAACGTGCACCGTCCGGTCACTTCATTAGGTACAACCAAGATTCCTTACAAACGTTGGATTGAAAAATACAAAACAACAAAGACGTACAATTTTCAGAGGCATTAATTAAATGTACATGTTTTATTGTAAAAAAAACCAAAAAAAACAAAAACAAAAACAAAAACAACGTTAAAAAAATGACACGCAATTCTCAGAGGTATTAATTGAATGTATATGTTTTTTGTAAATTATATTACGTTGTGGTTGTAGTCTGCTATTGATGTTTGTTGGCCTCCAGCCGGCGTGTTCCATAAAGAAAGATTGAAGTATATGTGGGGTCCACTTTGATATATATTTTTTTTAGATTACAAATACTAAAATTAATAAATACAAGTACATCAAAACATATATACTAAACAATCTGAACAAGACAGACACATATTAGCTATAATACACCAAATGTTGTAATAATCTAATCCAACCCCCATTAATATTTAACTAATAGTTATTATTATTCTTTACTATTACTTATTATTAGTATTAGTATTATCGTTATTATTATTAATAATATTATTATACAAACTAAAACTATTTGATGGCTTAAGCACACTTGAAGACTTACAATATCTTTCAAGAAATGTGTACACATGCACTGTTAAAAGTTATTAGAATTTTTTTCACAGCATTTAAAGCTCTTTCTTACAGTACAATACTGTAATCAAAATTAACCAACATTACAACAATTGACTGTAAAAATTACACCACCCTTATATTTCACAGCAATAAATGTCATTTCATTGTTATTTCACATATTATTACTGTAAATTGTACTGTAAAGAATGCAATTATTAGCCTGTAATTTACAGAGACATAGAAATAATAAAAAATCATATACAGTAAGATGCACAGGTTTTCAGGTCCCATTTTTGAGGGGATTTGGTCCTGTTCCATTTGTATTTGTTGTGTGTAATGTACCAATCAGGGACCTGTTTACTTCTGTCTGTGGAAAGTGTCATGGGCAAATAAAAAAACAAACGTTGTGCCGCAAATGGACCTTGGGCCACACTTGGGACACCCATGGCCCTGTGCATCTCAATAAATCGGAATGTCTTTCAAATAGTGAATTTATTTCAATTGATCAATTCAAAAACATAAAAGTACACATGTAATACAATTCAAAACTGCATTTACAGTAAACATTTTCAATTATTGTAGTGTACAGCTAATAAAACACACAAATTCAATATTTGATTGAATGTGAAAATTGTCAATAGGCAAATCAGCAAATGAGCTGCAGAAATTGAACTCTTGAAATCAAAAAACGTTTGCAAAATATTCTAAATTTTTACATAACATTGTTTAAATTATTGTCATGTATTTAACTAGTGCAACATTTGACTACCACATATATTTTCTAAATAATACCTCTTTGACATTGACATTTGACATGTTGTCATATCAGCTCTGGTTTTATGCAGGTGTACAAGTACTGCTTATTGAATTATATATATATATATATATATATATATATATATATATATATATATATATATATATATATTTTTTTTTTTTTTTGTAAACTCAAATTTGCAACCATGCATACACTACATATTTTGCGTAATAACCTTGCATCCTTAACTTGACTTGTATTATTTTTTTGTTATGTAAGGAGAAAGAAAAGTTCCCTGCAGTCCGCTGAGCAAGCATCATCAGCAACATGAAGACT
>NC_084555.2:27995000-28000000 GCF_033978685.3 Nerophis lumbriciformis
CACACTCACATTCACACACTAGGGCCAATTTAGTGTTGCCAATCAACCTATCCCCAGGTGCATGTCTTTGGAGGTGGGAGGAACCCACCCGGAGGGAACCCACGCAGTCACGGGGAGAACATGCAAACTCCACACAGAAAGACCTCGAGCGCGGGGATCGAACCCAGGACCCTCGTATTGTGAGGCACACACACTAACCCCTGTGCTGATTACTGCTTCCAAATACATTGTTTTACTCTTCATATAGACTTCATCCAGCGGGCACTGTCACATGACTCTTTTTCACCAATCCACCGTAAGCACTAGTGACGTTTGACTCCATCTAAACCATTCAAACGGAGCCTGGCAGTCACATGACCACTTTAATACAGGTACCACGCACTGTGAAGAGTAGCATGACGGTGTTAGAAGACACAAAGCTCTACAATGTTTACTTACAAGCCGTGAAAAAGAGCATTTATATCATGCACTGTCATGCGTCAATAGAAATGTTCAAATTTCAGCCTACAAGAATTCCACTTCCATCTACAATAAACATGGTGCAGTAAGTTTTAGAGGGTTTTTTTATGTTTTGATTACGCATACACCAACGATAGCCCCGGTATTACGTCATAAATGGCTTTTAAATGAGCATATTTTGGAGCACAGCAAGTCTCTCTGTCTTTCACACGCACACACACACACACACACACACACACACACACACACACACACACACACACGCACACACACACACGCACACACACACACACACACGCACGCACGTGCACACCACACACACACGTTTGTAGTGCAAGTACCATTAAAAAATAGCGACTATATAAATCATACGTTACTATTTACTTGCGTTTGCACAAAAGTATTTATTAGGATGACTGTTTTCTAGTTTTACCCCAGTCATACTACGGTACTCTAAATCAGGGGTAGGGAACTTATAGCTCTTGAGCCAGATGAGGCTCTTTTAATGACTGCATCTGGCTCTCAGATAAATCTTAGCTGACACTGCTTAACACGATAAGCAGTAATGACAGTGTTAAAAATAACGTTCAAAATGTAAAACATTCTAATGCATTTTATGCCCTCCATCCGTTTTCTACCGCACCTGTTCAAGAAGTTGCAATAATGGTAAGAAGTATTTTTTTTAATTATTGGTTAGCTTCAGAATAACAAAGTTATCCAAAAAAAAAAGAGACTTATTATACTCTAAAATGTTGGTCTTACTTAAAAATGCACGCATTTAGTTGTATTCAGTGTTAAAAAATATTATATGGCTCTCACGGAAATACATTTTAAAATATTTGGCTTTCTCAGTCAATAAGGTTCCCGACCCCTGCTATAAAGTGACATTCATCTTACTTAAGTCCAATTTTTGGCAACTCTACCCCTCCTCTAACACTTCATGTCAATGGTACTGTTTCGCCCAAATGTATGCCTCAAACGTTGCACTGACACTTAGTTGGAGCTGTCACGATGTCAGACTTTTACATGTCTTGCATTTTATTTTACATTTTCTGTGATGACACTACATAAATACCAGGGATGCAAGAAAGGAAAGTATAATGATGTTTAAAGTACTGCTAAGCATTAAAGGGGAACATTATCACCAGACCTATGTAAGCGTCAATATATACCTTGATGTTGCAGAAAAAAGACCATATATTTTTTTAACCGATTTCCGAACTCTAAATGGGTGAATTTTGGCGAATTAAACGCCTTTCTATTATTCGCTCTCGGAGCGATGACGTCACAACGTGACGTCACATCGGGAAGCAATCCGCCATTTTCTCAAACACCGAGTCAAATCAGCTCTGTTATTTTCCGTTTTTTCGACTGTTTTCCGTACCTTGGAGACATCATGCCTCGTCGGTGTGTTGTCGGAGGGTGTAACAACACGAACAGGGACGGATTCAAGTTGCACCGGTGGCCCAAAGATGCAAAAGTGGCAAGAAATTGGACGTTTGTTCCGCACACTTTACCGACGAAAGCTATGCTACGACAGAGATGGCAAGAATGTGTGGATATCCTGCGACACTCAAAGCATATGCATTTCCAACGATAAAGTCAAAAAAATCTGCCGCCAGACCCCCAGGATAAGAGAGCGGATGAGGGTATCTCTACAGAATATATTAATTGATGAAATCTGGGCTGTCTGCACTCTCAAAGTGCATGTTGTTGCCAAATGTATTTCATATGCTGTAAACCTAGTTCATAGTTGTTAGTTTCCTTTAATGCCAAACAAACACATACCAATCGTTGGTTAGAAGGCGATCGCCGAATTCGTCCTCGCTTTCTCCCGTGTCGCTGGCTGTCGTGTCGTTTTCGTCGGTTTCGCTTGCATACGGTTCAAACCCATATGGCTCAATAGCTTCAGCTTCTTCTTCAATTTCGTTTTCGCTACCTGCCTCCACACTACAACCATCCGTTTCAATACATGCGTAATCTGTTGAATCGCTTAAGCCGCTGAAATCCGAGTTTGAATCCGAGCTAATGTCGCTATATCTTGCTGTTCTATCCGCCATGTTTGTTTGTATCGGCATCACTATGTGACGTCACAGGAAAATGGACGGGTGTATATAACGATGGTTAAAATCAGGCACTTTGAAGCTTTTTTTAGGGATATTGCGTGATGGGCAAAATTTTCAAAAAAACTTTGAAAAATAAAATAAGCCACTGGGAACTGATTTTTAATGGTTTTAACCCTTCTGAAATTGTGATAATGTTCCCCTTTAAAGTCTCCCATTAGTGGGTGGCTACTTGGGGTCAATGTTTGATGAAAAGCCCTGCATCGGGGGGCCATGCAGTACCGCAACACAACAGAGAGGCAGCAGCTGTGTAAAGCAGCATGCATGCAGTATGTCTGAGCCATTCCAGAAGAAGCAATTCAGCAGCAGGGACCATTGTATTAGAAAAATGTTGCTGGTTTATCACATGTTAGCTTTTTAACAGTAAATAATGTATCAGTTTATTTATGGTTCACAGAAAGTAAATCATTTAATATTCCTTATGTTTTTACATGGGAAAATTGGATAATAATAATTTTGCTTCATTAAAGCATATTTATCCGTCAACGTAATCTAATGATTTTTGTGTGTTTTAAAGCTGCCAGAATTTGAAAGTTGAGATCATTTAAAAGAAAAAAAGCAGCACATTTTAGTATATGCTAAAAAAAATTAATCGCTCATTGGGGTTAAGCTCTTCCTCAATCAAACCCGCCCCTGCATTTGTTGTGCCCTGCGTGTACAATACAGCTAAAAAGGATAATACATAAACATAAATCAATAATAAAAGAAGGCATACGCATTCAGGCTTATTTTACACGTTAGCCCCCGAGTCTTAATATGTCACAGGTCACAGAATAGTTTGTTTTGGTTCGCTTTTAATATTGCAGCAGTTACACTTATTTATTCACTTGCATGTCAATGACCGTAAGAATGTCAAAACAGCATGATGCGTGACGTTTACTCGCCTTGAGCAAGCCCTTCCGTGTTTGCTTTGTCTCCGTCACGAGTCGTCAAAAGGTGAGACCGTGTTGAATTTTTATTTTTTGGCATATCAGAACACATTGTTACATTGTATGTCAGTTAAGAATGTTTCAGTGACATAAAACATTACCCTTACAGTGAATAAAGGTTTTTTATGATGGCGACACTTTTGACTCTTGAAAAGTGAGGGTGCAGGCCAGACTGCAAATTTTGGTATCAATCCGATACCAAGTAAATACAGGGCTTGTGTTGGCGATAGCATAAAAAACAGGGCTTTTTAGTTGGAATGTTTCAAAATAATTGATTGAGTTTGCGTTTTTGCCTTTACATACATAAGAACAAGCAAAAGGTTGTTCTTATGTAAGGGTTCTTTTTTTTATTTATTTTTTTTGTCATAAAAAAATACAATCATGTGTGCTTACGGACTGCATCCCTGCAGACCGTATTGATCTATATTAATATATAATGTAGGAACCAGAAATATTAATAACAGAAAGAAACAACCCTTTTGTGCGAATTAGTGTGAATGAGTGAAAATGGGGGAAGGAGGTTTTTTGGGTTGGTGCACTAATTGTAAGTGTATCTTGTGTTTTTTATGTTGATTTAATAAAAAAAAATAAAAAAAAGTATTTTATTTTTTTATTTTTTATTTTTTTAAATTTCTTGTGCGGCACGGTACCAATCGATCCACGGACCGGTACCAGGCCGCAGCCCAGTGGTTGGGGACCACTGCTATAGCCTACCGGTATATAAATTACTGCTTTAAATAAAAATGAGCGATTATGGTTAATAATGAAATGTATTATATATTTTTAAATCTCATCCAAACAATGCTTATAGTATTTTCATTGAAATTCCTTACATTATTATAAAGATAGACGCATAACCAACAAAGTTGCTTTATATAGTCATTTATTTTGTTTAACAGGCTTATGTTTACTAAAATAAAACAGCAGTTACACAAAAGTGCTGAAAGGAACATAAACACAGTAATAACGTCTTTTTGAGCATTACAACTTTTTTGAAAGTTAAAGGTATGTTTTTTTATCTGCTTCAGATGATATAAAATAAATATAATATACCCATCCATCACAGTATTAGCATATGTTACCAATAGTGGTTTAAGAGAACAGATGTATGTTTAATGTAAAAAACACACACAAAAAAAACAAAAAAACACAGATGTTTGAAAATAAATAAATAAAAAAAACCCTGAAAATGATCAATCTCATCATGCAGTGCTAATCTGCTACTGGTACCACCCTTGGTATCAATATAATTTATATTTGGATCCAATCTGCTCGGAATAGGCTATTTCAAGCCTGTATTTCGGCCAAAGGGTAGCCGTCTATAACTGTTATGGATTTAAAAGTGACCACACATAAATTCTCCTAGCAGCCATCAAATGATGACAGAGTTTCTCCAAAATGCAAGAACGGGCCCTCAAATCAAACTTAAACGATCCATCACATGTACGGTCTTCTATCTGTATTTTCCAGGATAAAAGACTCGATGCAT
>NC_084555.2:28005000-28147500 GCF_033978685.3 Nerophis lumbriciformis
CCCCAAAACAATTGAATATCCCTGTCTTAAAGTCTTCAAGTAAGATGTAATACTTCTAAGTCAAGCTATTCTTTTTACTTTTTTTTTCTTTTTACCGCCCGAGCGCTGACTATCCCTGAAGTGTGCAGCCAGGCAGTATTACAGCTCTGGAGTCTGGAGGATGATAAATGTGTCTTCGCCATGTTTCTACTTGCACCGCCAGCTCACCACATCAACCGGATGCTCGAAAAGGGCCAAAAACGGGCCGAGACGCGACATGATGACATTTGACTTTCCAAATGGAAACGTGTCATTTCACATTTGATCTTAGGAGGTTTTTCAGTCTTTGGGCGATTCCAGCAAAATTGGTCGTAAAGCGGATACACTGTAACCACATGGAGCTGAGAGGCCTATGAACGCATAGAACGTCTCTGGTAAAGGCTATTATGCAATATATAAACAACAGTTTGAAATCAGTTCATAAAAATAAATTCATTTTAGTGAAGATCTCGGTACGGACCTAATGATCAAGTTCTGTTTAATTCTTTTTTCAAGTGTGCTGAAATAAATATAATCTGTACTACATGTTACCAGCAGCAAGATAATCGGTGTCTCTAGAGTCAAGTTATCTATTTTGCCTAAAGTCTTATTAAGTGTTAAATGACGCCGGTGACAACAAATGCGAGTCATAAATCTAAATAGTATCTTTGGCTTTAGGGAAGAAAGTCCTGTCTAAAAAAAGTTGGAGCCTACAAATCATAAGTAAACATATGTTCCTGTGTTGGGAAGAAAACTTAATGCAATATTTAACTGGTGTCAAACTTTATAGATTACATTTAAACCTAACTAAAAACAGAATAGTTCTTTTTTTTTTTCAGTACAGTGGCTCCTAGGTACATCCCACTTTTTATAAGATCCGGTTTGCGCTAAAAACCTTCCCCAGCAATTTTCGTCGTCTTTGTCACAGCGCAGCGTGGTGTTGTTTGGCGTGACCCCAGGATGCAAAGACAACACAGGTAAACAGGTCCAATCCTTTAAGGACTCGTGCAGGGTACGTATCAGCAGCAAGGTAACACGTGCAAAATTGAAACACAACACTCATATAGCATATGGCATGTAGGAAACAATGAACCATTGTTTAGAGGCAGGCGATACTGATGTATAAACCCTCCTGATTGACAATCAGGGACAGGTGAGGGGAATAGCGCTCAGAAGCAGGGGTAAAATCACTGCAGAACAAACCACAAAACATGAAGTAGAACCATAAGAGGAAAAACAACAACAAAAAAACCCCAAACTGCCGTGCACACTGTGTCACTCTTGGTATTCGTACGGCCAAACATTGAGTGAAACAATCTAGGCTGCATGTCATTATGTGGAATGGAGTTCCCAAACATAGAACTGCATGCATTGGTGACTCAGTGTCTGTGCCGATTATGTTAAGTACTACTGCAAAATAAGCCACCATGGGGCCAAACAAAGTTGCAAGTGTCAACAAATTGATTAAAAGAAGGTGACAAATATTGTTCAATTCAAGGAAAACCTTGAAGGTTAGTATTAGAGTGCCTCTCCTTTCACTTCCTCTCTCGTCATTCATCGCCTTCTTCGCCCACAAGTCTTCAGTCAATTAAAAGTGATCCTAAATGTTCTTTATCCATTTCATTTATCATTTCTATCCATTTTACATTTTCTTCTGCATCTATAACTAAATGCTATACAATTTGTTTTGTGTTCAGATGTTGAAGTGTCTAGAACCGATTACATGGATTTGCAATATGTATTATGAAAATGGATTTGTTTCTGTAAGATTCAGTCTTTGTCCAACCTTTTGTTACATATTACGAATAGAGTTGTTTTTAAATGAATATATGGACACCACTGTTCAATATTTCAGTGCCTAAAACAGCTGATTTTACTATAAAAGTTTAAACAAAACATTTATGTATGTTCCCACAACAAATTTTGTTTTGTTCATTTATTATTTACAAATGTAATTGTATGTATTCATTTTTCTTAGGTTTTGCACTATTCCAAATGAAATATCTTAATATAATTATCAAGTCTATGTATATTAGTTCCCTATAAAAAAATGGTCTGTATTTATATGGGGCTTTTACTATACCTGCACAATACAAAAAAACACTTTACATTATACCGTATTTTTCGGAGTATAAGTCGCACCGGAGTATAAGTCGCACCTGCCGAAAATGCATAATAAAGAAGGGAAAAACAGATATAAGTCGCACTGGAGTATACGTCGCATTTTTGGGGGAAATTTATTTGATAAAACCCAACACCAAGAATAGACTTTTGAAAGGCAATTTAAAATAAATAAAGAACAGTGAAAAACAGGCTGAATAAGTGTACGTTATATGAGGCATAAATAACCAACTGAGAACGTGCTTGGTATGTTAACATAACATATTATGGTAAGAGTCATTCAAATAACTATAACATATATAACATGCTATACATTTACCAAACAATCTGTCACTTCTTTTTTTTTTTTTTTTTTTTTTTTTAACTAGTTTTTTTTTTAATTGAACAACAAACATACATTTATAATTCACTCAACAGCCAAGGCACTTTAAACAACAAGGAAAGAAAACAAAAGCAAATACAGAGAGTATTAAATATTATTAAATAATAATAATAAAAAAATGTAAAAAAACAAAAAGGGCTACCTCAATCACTTTAAATGTAGCAGTTTCATGTCTTCCTTTGAGCGATATTTCTTTCATAGTTCTTTTTATTGATTTCACATTCACATTGACAAAATATTCAAACCCTCTTCATCCCCTACCCCTGCTGTCACTCAAAACAAAAACAAAAAAACAAAAGTAAGAGTACAAAAGTACCCGGAGTAAAAAAATTAATAAATAGATAAAGTTCAGTACAAGGCACCTAAAACACAGTAATTGAAAACTGAAACATAACGTAGACGCAGCATGACAAGGCCATATCTAGGTACATATCTAGGGCTCTTCCTGCACTTGTGTAGAAGATTGGTCAAAAAAAGTAAAAAAAGGTCTCCACACTTTAAAAAACTTGTTTTCAGAGCCCCGTAATGTGTATCTTATTTTCTCCAGCTTCAGGTTTGCTAGTACGTCCCTTATCCAGTGGGAGACTAAGGGTGGGTCAGCCTCCTTCCACTTCAACAATATCAGGCGGCGTGCGAGGAGGGTGGTGAAGGCAACTATTTTGTGACCCCCGACAGGTAGTTCCATCCCTTCAGGAATGATTCCAAATACGGAAATGAAAGGGTTTGGATCGATTTGAATTGTTAAAACCGTAGAGAGTGCTTCGAAGATGGACTTCCAGTACCCCTTTAGCTTCGGACAAAGCCAAAACATGTGTATTAATGTTGCGTTATCTAGTTTACATCTATCACATAATGGGTTAATATGGGGAAATATTTTTGCTAATTTTGCTTTTGAGAAGTGCACCCGGTGTATCACTTTAAATTGGACCAGTGAGTGTCGTGCGCACATTGAAGATGAGTGAACCCTTTTCTCAATGTTTGCCCAGGTTACGTCATCTATTGATGTTTGGAGGTCTTGTTCCCATGCTGTTCTGATTCTTAGCATGGAAGTGCATTCTAATACTGAGAGTAAATTAAGTATATATGATATTGCCCTCTTCTTTATTGGATTTAAACACATAATTTCATCTGTGGTTGATTTAGAGGGTTTGTTAGGGAACTGCGGAAGAACTGTTTTAACATAATCCCTTATCTGGAAATATCTAAATATATGGGAACTGGGTAGATTAAATTTCTTGGACAACTCCGTAAAAGAGGAGAATATATTGTCTATAAAAAGATCATTGAAGCATTTCAAACCCCTTTGATGCCACATATTAAAAGCTGTGTCAAGTGTTGAAGGTGGAAAGCAGTGATTTGATGCTACTGGACTGAAAAAGCTCATTCCTTGCAGGTTAAAATGTTTTCGAAATTGACAGTATATTTTGAGCGAGTGACTTACTACAGGATTAATATTAATTGTCTTCACTGATAGAGGCAAAGCTGCACCCATTAGGGCTGCTAAAGAAGCAGAACCACTAGAATGTGTCTCCAGCTTCACCCATGTAGGACTTTCCTTATGTAGATGGTAATATGTCCAGTATGACATGCAATGCAAGTTGGTGGCCCAGTAATACATACAGAAATTTGGAAGGGCCATACCTCCATCATGTTTTGCTCTTTGTAAAAACTCCTTGCGCAGACGTGGCTGTTTGCCATTCCAAATATAAGATGAGATTATTGAGTCTAATTTTTTGAAAAATGTACCAGGGATAAATACAGGTAAGCATTGAAACAGATACAAATATTTTGGAAGCACAGTCATCTTAATTACATTGACTCTGCCTATAAGTGAAATGAAAAGGGGAGTCCAATTAGCCAGATCTTGCTTGGTTTGTGTAAACAACTTCCCAAAGTTTTGCCTGAAGAGGTCTTTAAAATTCTTTGTAATAGTAATTCCGAGGTAATTAAAACTGTCTGTAGTGATCTTAAAGGGCAACCCAATGTTTTCTAGTATTGAGACGTCCATATTCAAGGGCAGTAGCTCACTTTTATTTAAATTCAATTTATAACCGGAGATTTCACCAAACTGTTGTAACAGGCTAAGAATTAATGGAATTGCAGATTCTGCGTTGGACACATAAAGGAGAAGATCGTCAGCATAAAGGGACAATTTATGTTCTATGTTTCCTCTATGTATGCCCATTATAGAGTGATTAGATCTAATGGCTAAAGCTAGGGGTTCGATAGCCAGGACAAAAAGAAGGGGACTGAGGGGGCATCCCTGGCGAGTTCCACGGTGTAAATCAAAAGGACTTGAATACAAATTATTAGTCAGAATCATAGCAGAAGGGCTGGAATATAACAGTTTTATCCATGTGATGAATGTTTCCCCAAATCCGAATTTTGCCAGCGTTTCAAAGAGGTAGTCCCATTCTACTCTATCGAATGCCTTCTCTGCATCCATGGAGAGAAGACATTCTGAAGCAGCTTGACAAGGAGTGTACATTATGTTAAACAGGCGTCGGGTATTAAAAAAGGAGCGTCTATGCTTAACAAAACCTGTCTGGTCTGGGGATATTAAACTGGGTAAAATGTTTTCCAAACGGTAAGCTAATACTTTGGCCAATATTTTATAGTCTGTGTTTAACAAAGATATGGGTCTATAGGATCCGCAGTCTAAGGGGTCCTTGCTCTTTTTTGCCAGTAATGTTATGCATGCCTGTTTTAGGGTGGTTGGGAGAAATCCCGCTACTAGTGATTCTGAATACATGGCTGCCAAAATAGGAGCTAACTGTGTAGAGAATTTCACATAAAATTCACACGGCAGACCATCCAAACCAGGTGATTTTTTAGTTTGCAGAGACTTAATGGCCTCCAATATTTCTTGTTGTGTTACTGGCTTATCTAGATTTAAGACCTGATCTGGTGGCAAGGATGGGATACGCAGATCCTTAAAGAAGTCCTGTATGGCATTGGGATTGGAGGGACTGTTGGATGCATACAGTTTACAATAGTAATCTTTAAAAATATTATTTATTTCCTGTTGGTCTGTAGTGACCCTACCATCCTGAGAAAGCACCCCATTGATAATTTGTTTAGCTCTTACCCCCTTCAATTGTCTGGACAGAATTTCCCCTGCCTTCTCACCATGTTCATACAGAACACTCCTATTCCTGAGCAGAAGGTTTTCAATGAAAAATGATGAAATAAGGTCATATTCTGCTTTAAGTTTCATACGCTCTTTATATAAGTCAGGAGATGGGAATTGTGCATATATTTTATCAATTTCAGCTATTTGCTTGTCCAGACTTAGTTGTTTTGCTTCAGAGTTCTTTCTCTTATTAGCCATGAAAGATATTATCTGCCCTCTTAAGTAAGCCTTAAGGGCCTCCCAAACAGTCGCAACTGAAACATCTGTGGTCATGTTTATTTCCAAAAATAGAGAGATTTGTTCTGATAAAAAAAGTACAAAATTTTCATCTGCTAATAATAGAGAGTTAAACCTCCAATTTCTTCTAATTGTCCTTGATTCAGGCAAATTCAGCTTCAATAAAAGGGGAGCATGGTCAGATATTAGTATAGTTTGATACTCACAAGAACTTATGTAGGGAGTTAATTTATTGTCAGTGAAAAAATAGTCGATTCTGCTATATGTGTGGTGCACATGCGAAAAGAAGGAGTATTCCCTACTTTTTGGATGCAAAAAACGCCATATATCGGATATGCCAAATTCCGAAAGAAAAGTTTGTATATAGGAAACTGATTTAGATGCTACATAATCTTTTCTGGCTGTTGATCTGTCCATCCCAGGTTCTAAACAAAAATTAAAATCACCTCCCATAATGAGCTGGTGAGAGTTTAGATCTGGAAGTAATTTGATGAGACGATCAAAAAACTGGGCATCATCAAAATTCGGAGCATATACGTTAGCCAGTACAACCTTGGTGTTATAGAGTTGGCCAGTAACTATAATATAACGTCCGTTTGAGTCTGCTATGATACCAGAGGGGGTAAAAGATATATCCTTATTTATCAATATGGCAACGCCTCTCGCCTTAGCCTGAAAAGTAGAATGGAAGAGCTGACCCACCCAACCACATTTTAAACGAGAGTGATCTGACCTTCGAAGGTGGGTCTCCTGCAGAAAGGCAATTCCCGTCCTCAGACGCTTGAGGTGTACTAGTGCTTTTTTCCTCTTTACCGGGTGATTCAGGCCCTTGACATTCCAGCTAACGAGGTTGATGTCACAGTTCATGCTGCTTCTATGTATGATATGGAAAAACAGTTAAACATCAAACAGGTGATACGGTGCCAATTAAGTTTAGACCAAGTACTCAAGTAATAGTGACCAGCCTTTATGCCTTGAGTGACAGCAAAACAAAAACAACCTCCCCCCAACCCTAAGGTGAATTCAGCTATTAAAAAAAAAAACAGCACACCTTCCCTAACTAACTTAAAGACTTCCAGATTACTTCTTAAAAAAGAACCAAAAACCCTCTACTCCCCCATATTATTAACCTATTAAGTACCCCACCTGATACAGGGAAATAACTGAGTACAAAGATATATATTAGATGTAAATATAATAAAACAGGGTAAACTATTAAATGTATATATAATCAAAAAAAATAAATGCTTTTTCAAAAAACAAACAAACAAACAAACAAAAAAAAAAACAGTCATATAGATTGAGGTAGAAAGTATAACGTGTAATATGATTATACAGTCCAGGTCTTAAACTCACTGTAACTCATAAACAAAGTTTGTTGATGAGGCCGTTATGAAGAGTCTTTATACGCCTTGATATAGTTAGCTGCCTCGGCTACTGATCCAAGCCAAACGCGAGTGCCGTCCGTCTGTGTGATGCGTAGCCTGGCCGGGTAAAGTAGCGAGGGTTTGAGTCCCATCTTGTACAGAGACGCCATCTCAGTCCGGTAAGCCCTCCGCTGATTCACTACCTCTGGAGAGTAGTCTTCGTACACTCTGAACGCGTGCCCGTGGTATTGCAGCGTACCCTTCTTCCTAGCCTCCCGGATCAGCAGCTCTTTACTCTGGAAGCGATGAAAACAGAGCAGGATAGGTCGGGGCTTGTCCCCGTGTGCCGGCTTGCGGGCCAGGCTGCGATGAGCACGGTCCAGCTCAGGTGGAGAGGCGAATACTTCCTCACCAAGTACTTCCTTCAGCAACAAGGAGAAAAACTTGGTAGGTTGCGGGCCTTCTATCCCTTCAGGTAAGCCAACTAGCCGGGCATTACTCCGCCTGCTCCTTCCCTCCAGGTCGGTGAGCTTAGCCTTTAGCTTCTGGTTGTCGGCCTGTAGCATGTCACAAACAGCCTCCACCTGCTCCAACCGCTGATGTAGGGATTCGGCATTTTCCTCTAATGAAGTCAATCTATAGTTATGTCTATTGACAGTCTCCTGAAGTCCGTCCAGCTTCTCGTTCACCTCGCTAAAGGATGTTTTGAGCTCAGTCAACAAGGTTGATCTGTGGTCCGATAATATAGCAAATAGCTCAGATTTGCTAACGGCTGCAGCATCTGCCTCTGCCTTCTCTTGCGACTTTGCAGATTTGGGAGGCATTGTCAGTCATCAAGCGTGTTGCTATGCGTCGTTGTAGTAGAAAAGAGTTACCAGCGGTTAAATGCTCTTCAAATACAGGTGGGGTGCATGTTAAAAGGAAGAGTAAAGCGGGAGCTAGAGGCTAATACGTCTTCACGCCATGCGTCCTCAACCGGAAGTGACACAATCTGTCACTTCTAATCGCTAAATCCCATGAAATCTTATACGTCTAGTCTCTTACGTGAATGAGCTAAATAATATTATTTGATATTTTACGGTAATGTGTTAATAATTTCACACACAAGTCGCTCCTGAGTATAAGTCGCACCCCCGGCCAAACTATGAAAAAAACTGCGACTTATAGTCAGAAAAATACGGTACATCACAGTCAGTCATTCACACACTGATGGCAGTAGCTGCCATGCACGGCGCTAACTACAACACGCCAGGAGCAAGGTGGGTGAAGTGTGTTGCCAAAGGACACAACAGCTGTGACTTGGATGGCGAAAGCTGGATACGAACCAGGAACACTAAAGTTGCTGGCAGCACCGCTCTGCCATCAGAGCCACACAACCCTAAAGTTAGAAATAGGGAAGATTTAATTGATACCCGTGCCAAATCAGTACTTTAAAACAGAAGTTCTTAACCTTTTTGACCTCAGGACCCATTTATTTCACTACAGGGGTGCCTGGAGCCCATTCAAGTAGTAACACTGAGTTAGCAATCTTACTCTTGATTTTAATCGGATTCAATAATGATATCTAACTTACAAACAGTTTAACAGGCTAAACCTTTTAAATGATATGAAAGCATGTGTGTATTAAGATTAGTATCCAGGCTTAGGTCAGGCTGATTCCAAATATACAAATATACTGCAAAAGAAAGGATTCATAAAAACTGATGTAAAATACATTTACATACAATTATGCAGTGCTTAAATGAATTAAATCTAACTAGATTAGTAATATATATATATATATATATATATATATATATATATATATATATATATATATATATATATATATATATTTGTTTCTTAGATAAAATGTCAATACAATGAAGGTGCAAATAAAAAGACAGTTTCACCACTTTAGTCATCATTTCTGCGTTTAAGAAATGTTTATGACTTTAGCTCCAGGTTTCTTGTTTGTTTGATATTGTTATTACTGCAATAAGTGGTGGAAATATCAGAATCAGAATCAGAATCAGAATCAGAATCAGAATAGTTTTTATTGCTATTGTTTGAGAACGGGTTTTACAAACTAGGAATTTTTCTTGGTGCAATTGTGCAAAATAAAACACATATAACACAGAATATGTATTGAGCACCACAGCTGCCGTACGGACCACAACTGAGAAACATATATTTTTTGGTGGTCCTCTAGGGGGCGCTTGCGGCCCAACAATGGGCCATGGCATAGGCGCCGATCCCGTGGGTGCTCGGCCCCGAAGCACCCACAATTCCGAGCACCGACGTAGGATTGATGGCAAATTATTTCTCACCGCCAAGCAAAAACCGCGTATGCTCTGAAAAGTAGGGTCAAATTTACCACCTGTCCGAGCACCCACTGGCATAAATGTAGATTGGCGCCTATGGGCCATGGCCCTATGGTTAAAGGCCTACTGAAATGCGATTTTCTTATTTAAACGGGGATAGCAGGTCCATTCTATGTGTCATACTTCATCATTTTGCGATATTGCCATATTTTTGCTGAAAGGATTTAGTAGAGGACATCGACGATAAAGTTCGCAACTTTTGGTCGCTGATAAAAAAGCCTTGCCTGTACCGGAAGTAGCAGACGAGTAGCGTGACGTCACCGGTCGTGGAGCTCCTCACATCCGCACATTGTTTACAATCATGGCCACCAGCAGCGAGAGCGATTCGGACCAAGAAAAAGACGATTTCCCCATTAATTTGAGCGAGGATGAAAGATTTGTGGATGAGGAAAGTGAGAGTGAAGGACTAGAGGTCAGTGGGAGCGATTCAGATAGGGAAGATGCTGTGAGAGGTGGGTGGGACCTGATATTCAGCTGGGAATGACTAAAACAGTAAATAAACACAAGACATATATATACTCTATTAGCCACAACACAACCAGGCTTATATTTAATATGCCACATAACAAACACCTCCCCCCTCCCGTCCATACAACCCACCAATACAACTCAAACACTTGCACAACACACTCAATCCCACAGCCCAAAGTACCGTTCACCTCCCCAAAGTTCATACAACACATATATTTCCCCAAAGTCCCCAAAGTTACGTACGTGACATGCACATAGCGACACGCACGTACTGGCAAGCGATCAAATGTTTGGAAGCCGCAGCTGCAAGCGTACTCACGGTACCGTGTCTGCGTATCCAACTCAAAGTCCTCCTGGTAAGAGTCTCTGTTGTCCCAGTTCTCCACAGGCCAATGATAAAGCTTGACTGTCATCTTTCGGGAATGTAAACAATGAAACACCGGCCGTGTTTGTGTTGCTGCAGCCGGCCGCAATACACCGCTTCCCTCCTACAGCTTTCTTCTTTGCTGTCTCCATTGTTCATTGAACAAATTGCAAAAGATTCACCAACACAGATGTCCAGAATACTGTGGAATTTTGCGATGAAAACAGACGACTTAATAGCTGGCCACCATGCTGTCCCAAAATGTCCTCCACAATCTGTGACGTCACGCGCTGACGTCATCATACCGAGACGTTTTCAGCAGGATATTTCGCGCAAAATTTAAAATCGCACTTTAGTAAGCTAACCCGGCCGTATTGGCATGTGTTGCGATGTTAAGATTTCATCATTGATAAATAAACTATCAGACTGCGTGGTCAGTAGGAGTGGGTTTCAGTAGGCCTTTAAGACACACTGCTTCAGATAATGTGCAAAAATAATACTTTTTGGTGTTGTAATATTGATATTCTCTGTGGCCATAATTGGTGATTAATTAGGAAAGGTTGTGTTGCTGTTGTGACAAAGCGGCAACATGTTGGAACTGAGAGATACTGTTTGAGTGTTAGGGTAATAAGGCCAGAGCATCTTCTGCCGGGGCGCTACATTACTTACAAGACGTTACTTGCACAATATCACCTTCAAGCATTTGTTGCCTGTGAGGCTACTTTTTTGGTGTGGTTACAGCCCTTTACATCAGCACCGGTGATATTATGGAATATTTGATAGAAATCCCTATAGGGGGAAAATTAAACACAAAACATTAACAATCAAGCTGGTTAAATAGGTGACTCAACTGCTACTTTGGTGCCTTATTTACAAATGACAGAACTTATTTGCGTGATTGTTTTGTATTGCTGACATGTCAGGTGTGTATCCTGCAGGTCAAGAATTTCTTCTCACATCTTTCCCGCTAACCAGATTTTGATCTTTAGAGTTTTTGAAGCTTCAAAACATGAAGAAAGCACATTTTTAAGGCTTGCGAAACCTGTTGCGGTATTGTTTGATACATCATGAGTACAGGCAGCAGGCTCAGCAGTGAATGCTAGGACTACAGTATGCCGTGAGTTGAGGAGATAATGCAACAAAAGGTAAAAGGTAAACAAGAGTGTCGGTCATTAATCAAGCTTTCCGCCGTGCCCTGCTGCCGCCACACCTTAGCTGGTTGTGACAACAGTGCCAGACGGAGCTGCCAGCCCACATCAACTCTCATATTTTTTAAGGTACGTTGGACAAGCTCAGGTCTAAATAAACACTGACATGACCTATTGACTCTCGACACATCCGGGATGCAATAAAACGTACATAAAACTGTCTGCCTTGTCCCACAATGACAGTATAATCAGAGCCAAACAGCCAATATTTTTGTTTGGCTTCTTCATGAGCGGCAAGCTGCAAGTCAGAGTGAGAGAGAGGAAAATGGCTTTGAAGGCTTTCAGCGTGCAGCCAGTTGCAGAGAACCGTGCACGTCGCTCCAATTGGTGCCTTTCACTCACACGCGCCTCTCCCGTCGCTACGCTCGCACGCAGCGTTTGACCCAAAAGGTGGCTGTTAATTTGGCATGGCGAAAACATGACTTGAAAGTGAATGGTGGCTCTGATATAACCACCCAGCGGGTAAGTGAGCATTGGACTTTTTAAAAACTTGTGTTGTACAATTTGGCACTGGACCAACATATCTAAGAAAAAACGACTCTAAAGAATTTTTTTTTAAGGTTATGTGGGTTACATCTATACTCAAAAATAGCAAATACAAATAACAATAACAACAAAAAAAGAAGTGATTGAAACACCCGCCTCGTTGAATGTTTGGCACACTCACTGGCTGTATTGACTCAACACTGATATTGTGTTGGTGTTCCATATTGGCGTCATCTCCTGGATTAAAATAAAATTAATGCACTCATTGGCATTTGACACTATAGATCATCAAATTCTCATTTCTAAATTATATACTTATGGAGTTAGAGGAGTTGCACTGGACTGGTTAACCAGCTATTTACAACAATGACAGCAATATGCTGAGATTGATGATCATAGGAGAGAATGTATGAATATTGATTGTGGAATTCCACAAGGTTCGATTTTAGGACCCAAACTTTTTATTTTATATATAAATGATATTTGTGAGGTTTCGAACATTTTACAGTAAATAAAAGTCACTTCATTTGACATGCAGTGACTAATCAAAAAGTGAGAAACAAAATCAATAGGTAATAATTTGTATTTTATTTTTTTACAATTAGCTGTGCAGAAATGAATATCAAACTTGCAACTCTGGCCAATGAGCCAAATTGCAAACAGGAAAATACTTTGGTCGTATAAGATCAACAATATCACACACTTTTTCATTTTCTCATTCTCAGACTAAAACCAAAGTCAAATACGACCCTCCACCCCTTTGACTTATTGCTCCCTTCTATTAAGCTTCTTTCCTGTGGATTTGGCACCAATTGTAGGGAGTACAATTTACAAATTAAAGCGCTCAATCATTCAAAGTTCATACAGTACTCTCAAACTGTGGTACGCATACAGCTAGTGTTAAGTGGCCTCCATTTAGTGGTATGCCAAATAATCACTTAATTAAATATTGTATTGACGTAACTCGAACCGTTATCAAAGGTTTATAAGCCTTCAATGGAAGTCGTTACAATCCGACTATCGGCCTTTGTCGATGCCAAAATAAACAACTAAAACACAAACAGATTTTATTTGATTCATTATTTAAGTAGTGTTTTATTTTCCTATATTCAAACACAGTGTTACTGTACAAACTGTGTGTAATGTTACAGTGGCCTAACATATTAATTATACTTGTTAGAAAAAACTTCTGCCTTCTGTTTTTAATGAACACTTGGGCCTACTACACTACATTAGTTTATTGTTGGTCTTTATGCTGGTACTTGGAGAGCTAAGTGTTTTCTGAGGTTGTACTTGGTGAAAAATGTTTGAAAACCCCTGCTCTATATCGTATATTGGATTTTGTACATGGCCAATTTGAATAAAAAATGTATGGGGTAGAATCTCTAAAGCCCCTATTCGCCCTATTACACGCTTGCAGTCACACACATTCCTCTTATTAGTATTCTCCTATCCAGCCTATGGACCAACCCACCCAGCAAAAATTAAACAAAAGTGCTACATTTGTTGATGATGACGGGCAAATTACGAATGAGGTGAACTTTGCCAGGGCACCTTTTTTCCCTGGTTTTGTGAGGATTGCATAGCATGGAGATTTAAATGTACTTGAAATTCATGAAAAAGATAACACTTTAAATTTGAAGAAGCCGTATCAATCCTGACTGTGCTCGATGTTGTATCTGTCATGGTGGTGTAGTGTGTGTATGCTCGCTACAACAATGTCTTTTTTGTGACAGAGTATTTTTTCCCGCACCCAGTGTAGGATATATTTTTTTGTTTTGACTCAAAAAAATCGTATGTGCCGAATGTAAAAATTCAGTCACACTTTTCTAGCAGATATATTTCTCACATGTGGGGGCGGTATAGCTCGGTTGGTAGAGTGGCCGTGCCTGCAACTTGAGGGTTGCAGGTTCGATCCTCGCTTCCGCCATCCTAGTCACTGCCGTTGTGTCCTTGGGCAAGACACTTTACCCACCTGCTCCCAGTGCCACCCACACTGGTTTAAATGTAACTTAGATATTGGGTTTCACTATGTAAAGCGCTTTGAGTCACTAGAGAAAAGCACTATATAAATATAATTCACTTCACTTCACATGTAGCTCAATTGTCAAAATCAGAATCAGAATCAGAATAGTTTTTTATTGCCATTGTTTGAGAACAGGTTCACAAACTAGGAATTTTTCTTGGTGCAATCGTGCAACATTAAAACACATAACACAGAATAGGTAATAAAATGAGCTGTGCCTGATGGCCGTGGTGAAAAAACTGTTCAGGTGGCGGGAGGTGTGGGTCTGGATGGGCCATAGTCTCCTGCCTGAGGGGAGAATAGTTTGTGACTAGGGTGAGAAGAGTCAGCTGTGATTCGACCCACACGCCTCCTGGTCCTGGAGGATAACAGGTCCTGGAGGGATGGGAGCTTACGGCCAATCACCTTCTCAGCAGCGCGTACCATGCGCTGCAGTCAATGCTTATCCTGGACTGTGGCGCCGGGGAACCACACGGTGAAGGAGGAGGTGAGGATGGACTCGATGATGGCTCAGTAAAACTGGACCAGGATCTCGGTCGGCACCTTAAGTTTCCTCAGCTGCCGCAGGAAGTACATCCTCTGTTGGGCCTGCTTGATGAGGAATCTGATGGTAGACTCCCACTTGAGGTCCTGGGTGATGGTGGTGCCCAAGAAACGGAAGGAGTCCACAATGGAGACGGGAGTGGGAGAATCAATCAGAGTGAGGGGAGATGGTGGGGCTGTGGCTTTCCTGAAGTCCATGATCGACTCCACTGTTTTCTGGGCGTTCAGCTCCAGTTTGTTGAGGCTGCACCAGGACGCCAGCCGGTCCACCTCTCTCCTGTAGGCGGACTCATCGCCATCCGAAATGAGCCCGATGAGGGTAGTGTCATCCACAAACTTGGGCAGCTTTACAGACTGGTGACTGGAGGTGCAGCAATTTGTATACAGGGAGAAGAGCCAGGGGGAAAGAACACAGCCCTCAGGAGTACCAGTGTTTGTGGTCTCACATTAAACTCACTTTTCTCACATTTCGCTAATTTTCACTCTAAATGTTATATCTAAATGTTAAATCTAAATCTAAATGTACAATCTAAATGTTGAATCTAAATGGAAATGTTAAATCCATTTCTAAATGTTAAATCTTAACCTAAATATTAAATCTAATTACAAATGTTAAATACAAATCTAAATATTAAATCAACACTTAAATGTTGAATCGAAATCTAAATGATGAATCTAAGCATATAAAGTGCAATAGTGGACAAGGTTGCCACAATCAGTAATACAACATAAGGCACAGTTGTAGTGCATTCATAAAAAGCTAGTCTCCATAATTTAGCAAAGGCATAAAAGTGGTCAGCATCAAATGTTTCCTAACTTGTAGGGATAAACAGGACTTGTTTTTTTAAAGAAAACTCCCAATTTAATTTTAAGTTTAGCCACAAGTTTTTTAATGTAAGATTTAAAAGACAAGTTCTCATCAGTAACAATTCCCAAGTACTTATATGTCGTGACCATTTCAAATTCAACCCTATGAGCAGCTGATATTTTTGGAGTGCTTAATGACAATTGTTTGCCATTTGAATATAACACCACCTTAGATGTTTGTGTATTTAGCACTGGTCTCAGCTGGGTCAGCTGAGATTGAACAACATCAAAAGCAGACTGCAGGACCTCAAAGGTTCGCACAACAGCGGGGGATGAATATATGACCGTGTCATCTGCATGAAAATGCAACGCAGCATCTGACACATTTTCACAGAGATTTACATACATGGAAAACAGTGCACCTAAAATGGAACCCTGCGGTACACCATTTAATACAGGGAGGGAAGATGAACAGGATCCAGCAAACCGGATGCATTGGGTTCTATCGGACAGGTAATTAGAAAACCACTTTACAGCATGCTAAGATAGGCCAGTTCTGTGCAGTCTGGTTTTTTTTGAAGATTTTTGAGAAAAAGGGAAGGTGGGACACCGTCCGGTAGTGTCACGTCGGGGTCGCATAGTTTTGCGGTGGTCGTTTCCCCAGGATGCATGTTCACCTCTGGCACAGTCACGACAGAAAAAACTTTACGAGAGTTGTGTATTATTCTATAATAAATGCTATGTGTGCAGGAATTTTCCACTCTGGCACTGGTTAGTTTTACCTTAAGTGACTCCTCACTCTGGCTCACTGACACTGCAGTTTCCTGTGTCCAAGCTTGCTGTAGTGTAGTTAGTCAAGCTTGACTCAAATAGTAATATACTGTATATTTCTGGAGAGTGATGGCGCCTTCCCGGTTAGGGTGAAGGCCGTCCCTCCTCAGCAAGCCTGGTTTGCCTCAGAAAGAGGGCCAATTATCAATAAACATTAGTCTCCGTTTGCTACAAAAACTAGCCAACCACTTGTTAAGCGAGACTAATCTGCTATACCTCTCATCATTGCCTCTCGCATGCAGAGGGCCAGAGACAAGTACTCGATGCCGAGACATCTTTCTAGTGAGCTTACAAGTCCTGGCTTACAAGTCTCATCCTAGTGTCATTGGAGCCGACGTGTACAACTATGTTTGCGTAGCTAGTGGTGTGATTAGCCTGTCATATGTGTTTACTAGGCCTGTTGCCAGTCAGCTCCCTAAGACTAGCTTCAATTTTGGGTGCTCTGGCCCAGGGAATACGCTTAATTATGGCTGGTTTACTAAAATGTATGTTCCGGGTGATGGAGTCCTCTATACTGTAACTAAGGTGTGGTGTCCGGTAGACTAGGGTGTAGGACTAGATGACAACAATGACATGGACTACAGGGAGGAGGTGAAACATCTAGTTGACTGGTGCAGAACCAACAACCTGGTCCTGAATGTCGACAAGACCAAGGAGATCATCGTTGACTTCAGGAAGCACCAGTCCAGCCACGCTCCACTCTTCATCAACGGCACAGCGATGGAGATAGTAAGCAGCACCAAGTTCCTGTGGGTGCAGATAACTGACAATATAACCTGGTCCCTACACACCGGAGCTCTTGTAAAAAGAGCTCAGCAGCGCATGCACTTTTTGCGTCGGATGAAAAGAGCACAGCTCCCTCCCCCCATTCTCAGCACATTTTACAGAGGCACTATAGAGAGCCTGTTGACCAACAGCATCTCTGTCTGGACTGGAGCCTGCAATGCCTCAGACTGGAAGTCTCTCCAGAGAGTGGTGAGGACGGCAGAAAAGATCATCAGGACATCTCTTCCTCCTATCCAGGAGATCGCAAAAAGCCGCTGCCTGACCAGGGCTCAGAAAATCTGCAAAAACTCCTCCCACCCCCTGTTTTCACTGCTGGACTCTAGAAAGAGGTTCCGCAGCCTCCGAAGCAGAACCTCCAGGTTCTGTAACAGCTTCTTCCCTCAGGCCGTAAGACTCTTGAACGCATCATAATTAAATTATCCCCTCAACTCCCCCCAAAATGGATTAACTTGCTGTAATAAAAAAGACAATATAACATACATCCATAAACGTGGACGCATGTGGAAAAAGTGCAATATATTTATCTGTACAGTAATCTATTTATTTATTTATTTATATGTATTTATATATATTTATTTATTTATTTATATGTATTTATATATATTTATTTATTTTATATATATATTTATATATTATTTATATATTTATTTTTATTTTTATATGCACCTTATTGCTTTTTTATCCTGCACTACCATGAGTTTATGTAACGATATGTCCTTTTTATCTGTGCTGTAAAGTTCAAATTTGAATGACAATAAAGAGGAAGTCTATGTCTAAGTCTAAGTCTAGATAAAGGGCTAAATCAATTATGCATCTCAACTGGTTCAGGCTGCTTAGGGCTGCTACAAGCTGGGTTAGTCAAAGCAAACGTGTCACGGCGTCTAAAGTTATGAAATTACTATGCTCTAACTGGCGGACACGGTCTTCTAGTAATAGGCTGACCATATTCTGAAATCCCAAAAAGAGGACACATACGTTTGTATATGCATGCCAAGGCGGGCAGCACGCCAAGGCCGGGACTAGGTGAAAATTTGCCAATGATACACGAACTTGCTTTATAAATAATATATTTATTTAAATAAAGCATTTTTTACTCCTCTGTTGTTGTCCAAGGGACCCCATCAAGTCATAAAAATGGGGTCCCACAATACATTTTTGGGGTCCCACTTTTTTGTAAGCGTTTTGAAAAGAAATTATAAATGTATGCATTATCCTGTTATATCTCACATTCTATGTTGAGTTTTGGAAAAAGGTTGTCATAAACATTACTTAATTAATTAAAAAAATACAAAAGAAAACACATTTGTATGCATATGTAAATGTATTCAGTTATAAACATTAATTCACTTTCTTTTTTCCTTCATGGATCTAAACTTTACCGTTGACGGTACTTTTTCTATATTTTAATTTAATAAGTTGTCGGTGTATTTATTTCAGTATAAAAGTGTAAAAAGTGTTTTGCTTCGGTCATGAAATGATGATAATGGTGTGCCAGGGCATACATACATTATTTATTTAACGCTTAAATCTCTGGAGTTTTCATCAACTTAAGATACATCCTTCATTTCAAAATCATTTTTTTTTAATTTTTTTTAATGTTGTTTTTTTGTTTGTTTGTGTTCTGCCCTTTTTTGTCAAAGAAAACTGTTTTTTTATGGCAAACACACAAAATATGCAAAATCTTCCACCAAAAATATTTTTCAAAGTGTAATATTTGATGTGAAGTAATCTGAGCCTTGGATAGGTCAATAATTCTTAAACACATGAATTTTGATTCAATATTATGTTTTGAGCAATGACAGTTTTGAAGAAAAAAAAACAGCTTTGTTTTATTAGTCAACATTGCAACTTTTTCTAAATTACATTTCACCCGTAAGTTTTTTCATTCCACTTTTGTTATGTTTTTGTTTATTTTAAGAGTAGCAGCAGCGTGAGGCAGCAGCGTGAGGCAGCAGACGCTTTCGGCGCATAGTTGCTTTGGACCGCGACTAGCTTAGCTTCTTTAATTTAGCAGCTAGCTGGCTGAGAAAGAGTCAGTGAGACAGAGAGTGGGGTCTTTGTAAGTTTGATAAGACTACTAAATATGTTTGAGATTGAATAAAGAAATATGTAAAACAATTAGAAGCAGACAGATCAAAAGACAGGCAGGATATTTTTCCAGACGTGACATCCGGTACTCAGTTGTAATTTCCCGACAATAGGAGCAAAGGAACAATAACACATTTATTTTTCATCAGCATTGACGAAGGTGCTGATTGAATATGCCTAACCCAAGGTCAATTTGCTGGATTAGCATCTGTTAAGGACTAAAAAGATACCTAAAATAAGGTAAAATCAGTTCTTCAGTAGGTAAAATCCAATCAGGAAAGTATCTGGAAAAGTCAGGTTAACTGTTTAAATATTGTGATACTCATTAGAGTCTCCATGGCTCCACAACGGTTGAAGCAAAGTCAAAAAGACTAAAAAAGTTATGGAGGAAAATGCCGCACAGAACAGGAATATCCTCGTCTATATTTCACCCTGAAGTAGACGATGATGTTGTATGATGTCAAGTCTAAACAGGAACTGAATTGCACCGCATCATTCTTACTAAAAGCACAAATAGGCACACATTTTTGCACCGCAGAGTAAGATTTTAGCTCAGTGAGCGTCTAACACCTTAACTCTGTGTTCTTGGTGGGATGCCACCCCAGCAGATGAAAAAGGAAAAATCTTGTGATGATAACCATAGAAGACGTGGTAATGTAAACTATACAAATCTACAAAAAATAATTTAAAAGTAAACAATACATAACCTATTGCACAGCCATGTTAATCTGAAAGCAGCAGAATATCCCTATTATCATATCTCACTGTCACTTCTAATCAAGTGTAAATACACAATTTCAACAGTTCATTTATTTTACTTCTTCTCTTGCATGAGTAATCTGTACAAGTCAGTGATGAGGATGACAGGCTGGGACAGATTAAGTATGTTTACAATAGTTCCTATAAAAAAAATGGTTCTAAAGCTAAACTAATTGAATTTGAATCCTAAAAATATGCAGGACATGATATGCACCCAAGAGAAACATTTAGGACAATATGAGTGTGGCAACATGCAGATTATTAAAAACTCATAAAGTTTGTTGTGTTTTAGTGTCATTACTCTAGATCAGTGGTCCCCAACCACCGGGCCGTGGATCGATTGGTACCAGGCCGCACAAGAAATATTTAAAGGGGAACATTATCACCAGACCTATGTAAGCGTCAATATATACCTTGATGTTGCAGAAAAAAGACCATATATTTTTTAACCGATTTCCGAACTCTAAATGGGTGAATATTGGCGAATTAAACGCCTTTCTAATATTCGCTCTCGGAGCGATGACGTCACAACGTGGCGTCACATCGGGAAGCAATCCGCCATTTTCTGAAACACCGAGTCAAATCAGCTCTGTTATTTTCCGTTTTCTTCGACTGTTTTCTGTACCTTGGAGACATCATGCCTCGTCGGTGTGTTGTTGGAGGGTGTAACAACACGAACAGGGACGGATTCAAGTTGCACCAGTGGCCCAAAGATGCGAAAGTGGCAAGAAATTGGACGTTTGTTCCGCACACTTTACCGACGAAAGCTATGCTACGACAGAGATGGCAAGAATGTGTGGATATCCTGCGACACTCAAAGCAGATGCATTTCCAACGATAAAGTCAAAGAAATCTGCCGCCAGACCCCCATTGAATCTGCCGGAGTGTGTGAGCAATTCAGGGACAAAGGACCTTGGTAGCACGGCAAGCAATGGCGGCAGTTTGTTCCCGCAGACGAGCGAGCTAAACCCCCTATCGACCCTAGCTTCCCTGGCCTGCTGACATCAACTCAAAAACTGGACAAATCAGCTTTCAGGAAAAGATAGCGGATGAGGGTATGTCTACAGAATATATTAATTGATGAAAATTGGGCTGTCTGCACTCTCAAAGTGCATGTTGTTGCCAAATGTATTTCATATGCTGTAAACCTAGTTCATAGTTGTTAGTTTCCTTTAATGCCAAACAAACACATACCAATCGTTGGTTAGAAGGCGATCGCCGAATTCGTCCTCGCTTTCTCCTGTGTCGCTGGCTGTTGTGTCGTTTTCGTCGGTTTCGCTTGCATACGGTTCAAACCGATATGGCTCAATAGCTTCAGTTTCTTCTTCAATTTCGTTTTCGCTACCTGCCTCCACACTACAACCATCCGTTTCAATACATTCGTAATCTGTTGAATCGCTTAAGCCGCTGAAATCCGAGTCTGAATCCGAGCTAATGTCGCTATAGCTTGCTGTTCTTTCCGCCATGTTTGTTTGTGTTGGCTTCACTATGTGACGTCACAGGAAAATGGACGGGTGTTTATAACGATGGTTAAAATCAGGCACTTTGAAGCTTTTTTTAGGGATATTGCGTGATGGGTAAAATTTTGAAAAAAACTTCGAAAAATATAATAAGCCACTGGGAACTGATTT
Source organism: Nerophis lumbriciformis (assembly GCF_033978685.3). Lineage (NCBI taxonomy): Eukaryota > Metazoa > Chordata > Actinopteri > Syngnathiformes > Syngnathidae > Nerophis > Nerophis lumbriciformis. The sequence goes on from NC_084555.2 coordinate 28,026,622, forward strand.
TTAATGGTTTTAACAATTCTGAAATTGTGATAATGTTCCCCTTTAAAACATTTTTTTAATTAAATCAACATAAAAAACAAAAGATACACTTACAATTAGTGCACCAACCCAAAAAACCTCCTTCCCCCATTTACACTCATTCACACTCATTCACACAAAAGGGTTGTTTCTTTCTGTTATTAATATTTCTGGTTCCTACATTATGTATCAATATAGATCAATACAGTCTGCAGGGATACAATCCATAAGCACACATGATTGTATTTTTTTATGAAAAAAAAAAAAATACCATTCCCTCTCAACCCCCTGGTCCGTGGGACAAATTTTCAAGCGTTGACCGGTTCGCAGTTACAAAAAGGTTGGGGACCACTGCTCTAGATTACTTTCACAGTTCAGTAAAATCAGGTATGCATGTTCGGAATGCATGTTGAGTGTAAGATTTGGAGTTTTGTTGTGTTTTTATTTGGAAAGAAAATGGTAGAGCACCGAGCACTCACTGCACTGTAGGTATGCTCTATAGCAGTACAATTACAGTACCTACTTTCTATTGTGTTTTTTGTTTCCTCTTCTAGTTTCTTTGTTTTGTAGCGATGCACAAAACAACTGTGATGTGACCATTAAAAAAACAAATAAATACTTGCAGAAATATAGAGCGAGTTTATGGAGCACAAGCTAAAAACAGTTCAGTTGTTTTTAATGTTGTGGCCTGTGAGTTGCGCAATTCAGCACATAAAAAGCAACAATAATGACTGAATAGAGATCAAATGTATTTTAAAAGTGAGAGGTGTATTTGAGCTGACATGGGAAATGACAACGAGAAGCTGACAGCATCACAGAGACAAAGGGCGAGTGTCAAGGTGATAGAGGAAGTGCTTTTCTCCTCTTCCTGCTCTCTGTGGCACAAGAATGAGGAGGATGTGTCCATATCCATTACTAAGTTAACAACGTCTCAGCTACTTTATAAGTGAAACCCAACGTTGAAAGACAAACACACTCTTCTGTGAGATGTTACTCAGAGTTGCCTGCCCAGGGATGCTAAGTGGTCCATTAAAAACAAAACAGTGCTTACAGATCCGCCACAATGCCATCTTGGCATGGTGTCTCTGCTAACGCCAATAGGGAACTTCTTGGAAAGACAACTCCTGCTTAATGGACTCGCTCATCCAGTGTAGACACACATTTTCATTTTAACACTAAAGCAACATTATTTTTCTAACCAACTGTCAGTGTAGAAAGGTCAAACTCTGCATACAATTTCATATATACTGCAATATTTTCCAAAATTGTATTACAGCTTAGGTTTTGAATTTGGTACTTTTAAAGCTAGCTATTGAATTCCATCTGTACTACTAGGTATTGATTCACGTAAAATCACACAGTACCATATTTTCGATACATACCTTTGTCACATCGAGTTGCATACTATTCACCGGCTCAAACTCTTGGTGGGGAAACAAGCACTCAATCGCTCAAAGCGGACTCAGCCAAACTGCTTCTAGATAATGTTCAATTTTCAATTACAGCAAAGAAAGTATGCCTGATATAAAATGCTCTATTGGAGAGTAGTACTTTACTAATCCAAAATGCTAATTTACATTTGATATGACATATACATGCTACTGATTAGCATTATTGAATTTACATGGGGATTTCAACACCTCCAAATTTAGTAATGCACACTATAACTAAGATGCACGGTACAATCAAACAGCTTGTGTGTAATAAGTATAATACTTACAGTATAAACACTTTGTAGGGCTCAACATAAGACTAGACTGGTATGTTCAACTTAATGGCAAGGACTACTTCCTGGCTAAAGCAACACCCCATAGTCTATATACAATTGCCATCTGGCGTCTTGAAATTGTAACTGCATGAAAAGTCTACTTAGAAATGAGACACAGAAGAGTAAGGAAACAAGATTTATTAACTCTACAGCATTATTATCATATTCAGCTGACTGTTGAATCTTAAATTAAAAACAATAGATTGTGTTATTAAACAATTAACATTTATAACCAAAAAAGTACCCAAAATCGACATAGCTGATTATCGGTATCGATCCGGTTCAAATTTGAAAAGTACACAATCCTAATTGTGTTATGTGTGGTCCTCAGATTACAAACAAGGTCTATGACTTGTTGGTCGTCAAATTTTAGTGTAAGGCAGAACTTATAGCTTGAGTAACAGTTCGGCTCGGTACCGAATTCAGTATTTTTACATTCTCAGGGCATTCAATTGATTGCAACTGGACTGATTGGTTTGTCCTAGAAGACATTTCGCCTCTCATCCGAGTAGGCTTCATCACTTCGTGCTCATAGACATAGATTGGTCAGATATAGTGGCTAGTGCCAAAACCCCAAATATTTATATTCCAAAACCAGGAGGGTGTGCCTGGGCAAGGATGGTTTTACCCTATTGTAGTGAGAATAACAAATGTTTTGAATCAAACAAGCAATCCTAATGTCGAAGCCAATGATAGTCGTTGAAGTGTAATTTTCTTCTAAGACAAACCCAACAGTCCAGTTGTGATCGATTGAATGCCCTGAGATTACAATGACCTGGATGAATGAGAACATTCATAGGCTATTTATCGTCAGTTAATGAGTAACGTTTCATGTAAAATCAATATGTTACCTTAGTTGCACGGAACGTCACGACAGATTGCAGACTGACAGGCAAACGGGCACTTTTTAGCGGATTTAAATTTTTCTATGCCAACAACTAGGGATGTCCGATAATGGCTTTTTGCCGATATCCGATATTCCGATATCGTCCAACTCTTTAATTACCGATACCGATATCAACCGATACCAATATCAACCGATATATACAGTCGTGGCATTAACACATTATTATGCCTAATTTGGACAACCAGGTATGGTGAAGATAAGGTACCTTTTAAAAAAAATTATAAAATAAAATAAGATAAATACATTAAAAACATTTTATTGAATAAAAAAAAATAAAGTAAAACAATATAAAAACAGTTACATAGAAACTAGTAATTAATGAAAATTTGTATAATTAACTGTTAAAGGTTAGTACTATTAGTGGACCAGCAGCACGCACAATCATGTGTGCTTACGGACTGTATCCCTTGCACACTGTATTGATATATATTGATATATAATGTAGGAACCAGAATATTTTACTAACAGAAAGAAACAACCCTTTTGTGTGAATGAGTGTAAATGGGGGAGGGAGGTTTTTTGGGTTGGTGCACTAATTGTAAGTGTATCTTGTGTTTTTTATGTTGATTTAATAAAAAAAATAAAAAAATAAAAACAATATTTTTTTGATTTTTTTTTTTTTTCTTGTGTGGCCCGGTACCAATCGATCCACGGACCAGTACCGATAATAAAAAAAAAACGATACCGATAATTTCCGATATTACATTTTAACGCATTTATGGGCCGATAATATCGGCCTACCAACAACCTAAGCAAGCATGCCTGATAAAAGTGCTACTGATTTATTTTACACAGCAATTTTAACAATTCCCAATTTGGTAATCGAAACTATAACTAAGATGCATATAACAATCAGAAAGCTGTTTTTTTAATAAGTACAATACTTACAGTGTAAACACTTTGTAGGCTCAACATAAGACAAGCCTGGCACCTTCAAAATTATGGCGAAGACAACTTCCAGAAAACTGAAACACAGCTAAAACAAACTAAAAAGAATGCAATGAATGGGACTCAGAAGTATGGGAAAACATAACATAACAGCTGGATAGCACAACTATCGTGGTAAATGTAAAAATTAGATTGTATTAATGAACAAATGAACACTCATTACCACAACATCAAACACAGAAGTACCACAAATTGGCACCGTTTAGTAACGGTATCATTTCCCAGTTACAGGGAATCTGTTCAAATGTGGAATGTATCCATCCCTACTCAAACTACATAAAACACATGAAGTAGATAAATACAGTAATACAAACATAAATATAAGAATAAAATGAAACAGTATTAAAACAGAAAATATTTCCTTACTTTTCTTTCATAATTCCAATCCTATGCTACTTTATCATCCCCACCAGTAGCTTCACTTTGAATCTCAAAGGGGAACTGCCCTTTCTTTAGATTGTTGCCTATCATTCACAATCATTATGAAAGACAAGACAACAGATGCAATTTTAGATTTAATTTAAATTCTAACTCGTAAATAAACTTAAATAAATGTCTGCTTACAGCAGAGCCAATTGGAGGTCCTCTATTTGGCCCACAAAACCCCCCCAAAAAACATCCAAAACGTGCCAACAATACTCCATTTACATTTCGTGACTTGAATATTAACCAAGTATTAGTGATATTGCTAATATAAGCGCTGACGCAGACAAACTATTTATAGCTGCGCCGTGATCACAAGCTTGTGTGCCAATGTTGAGATGAGTGACTGATCAGCTGCATGTAGATCATGCCTCTCAGCTGGATAGTGGAAGGATAAGGACATATTCCGACTAGGTGGTAAACTTTGAGAGCCAATTTAGACCCAAGAATGGTGATAACGACACAAAAAGATGCTTGGTTCCACCCCACTTTTCTTTGCAAATGGGAATATATGAACATGTTTGGAGGTTTTTCTAAGGGCTTTATAGGCAGAATAGCACATCTCCCATAGACTCCATTGTAAGCGGACTTTTGATCACATGTATTTACGAGATAGAATGCATTCAAAATATACTGTATATATACGGTAACACTTTAGTATGGAGAACACATATTCACCATTAATTAGTTGCTTATTAACATGCAAATTACTAACATATTGGCTCTTAATTAGTCATAATTAAGTACTTATTAATGCCTTAATCTGCATGGCCTTAATATACAACCAGTAAGCATTAACTAAGAGTCTTCCCTCAATAACCTCAGAATTATTGCTTATTAGTCACCCTAACCCTAACCCAAACCCTTATATGTTCCCCTAGTGTCCTCATAACTCTAAATTAAGTCTTTGTTACTTTAATAAGCAACTAATTAATGGTAATTATGATCCCTATACTAAAGTGTTACCATATATACATGTATTGTCATGTCTTTCATGATGATTGTGAACTGCAGTTCCCCTTTAAGTTTATGCAAATGGTTGGATAAAGGATAGATCCTGGTCCCCCAGAAAAAAGACCAGCAACTTTTCCATCTTAATAATGGGACCACTATGCAGTTTATGTTTTACTGTCTCTTTCATAGGAGCATACCCTTCAACATACCCAGAGATACCAACGTTATCCTTAATGATGGCCATGACAGTCGAGCAGTTGTAACTAAAGGTGCAAAACCAATATTGGTGAATGTTTAACCGCTCTCAAAATTTGTATGATGTTATTTTTCACTTTGCCACCAAATGAATCGTCATTATTCGCAACCTTATCCTTTCTCACTGTAGCTGTCCACAAGTGAGGCTCCTATTTACAGACCTAAATTATGTTTTTAATGAATTCATGTCCATAACCACAACATGCCGTAGCACAGAACGCCATAAAACGAGGACCACCTGTATATTATGTCCAAAAATTATTGTGTTCACACAAATCTGTTTGTGTAAGAAAGGTTTTTTACTTGCTGACAGTTTCGGCTGACACTTTAGCTTTTGTCAGAATTGTCGTAGTTCCCTGGTGTGACGTGTCTAAAACCAGCTGACTGGGACGGGAAAAGGTTCAAAATAAAGTTTCCACCTAAATATTATCTTGTAAATGTGGAGTGTCATTGAGTGAGTGACGTTCATAATCAATTTAAATCCAATGAGAATTTCAAAATCTCAATGGCCCTATTCTCCCTTTGGCACCTAATTTGTTTTCTTTTCCTTTTTTTATGCCTCTGAAATTACGCACTTTTCTCTTATTCGTATTCAGCCAGCGGACACGCTGTGTCTGAAGTGTGGAATGAATGTGGGCTCATTACTAATATGGCAAACTTTGCCATGACGCCTTTTTTGGTGGTGTGAAAATAAGGAGCATTAGGCTTTACTTACACTTGTGAAAGTTTTTGAAATCCCTGAAAAATATTACACTTTATATTTTAAAGGGGACGGCGTGGCGAAGTTGGTAGAGTGGCCGTGCCAGCAATCGGAGGGTTGCTGGTTACTGGGGTTCAATCCCCACCTTCTACCATCCTAGTTACGTCCGTTGTGTCCTTGGGCAAGACACTTCACCCTTGCTCCTGATGGGTTCTGTTTAGCGCCTTGCATGGCAGCTCCCGCCATCAGTGTGTGAATGTGTGTGTGAATGGGTGAATGTGGAAATACTGTCAAAGCGTTTTGAGTACCTTGAAGGTAGAAAAGCGCTATACAAGTATAACCCATTTAATTTATGTATTTAAAAGGCAGTATCAATCCAGGCAGGGCTTGTCACGTGAACGTGCGTCGCCATGGTGATGTGGTGTGTGTATGTCCGCTGCAACAGCTTCTTCTTCCTGGTTGGATGTGAATAATAATCTGTATATGAACCTTTGTTTCACTTATTATCATTTTCACCCAGATGTTATTTGTGATGCTGCTAAGAGTTCCAATGAGTAAAAGATGGTCACATGATGGGCTCACGGTCCATCCAAAATCGTTGTGTAACCCATATGCTTACATTGCAGGATGTCTAAATGCAGCCAATATGCGTGGTCGCCTTGCGTTTTATGCTGTGTCCTTCTTCTCCTCCACTTATGCAAAAACACAGCAGGTCGTCTTCTCGAAACAACGATGCACATTTTGTTAGTTTGAAAGTTAATTCAGAGTGCCAATTTCGTGTTTTCATCATCATCTCAGTGGATGTTTCTAGGTGTCTTAATTGAAGCGATCAGAAGAGATTTGATATTTTTGAAATAGTCCCTTTTATCATTTTCCAATGTGTGGTGTACATTGCCTCCAAACTTCAAGTGAACTGTAATGTTACACCTTCCAGTGGTCCTGGACTTATTCCTGTCTCAGAGGCGCGTTAGGGACACAATTATTTAAAGGTGCCATAGCTGGCCCTGTGATGAGGTGGCGACTTGTCTAGGGTGTACCTCGTCTTCCGCCCAATTGTAGCTGAGATAGGCTCCAGCGCCCCCGCGACCCCGAAGGGAATAAGCGGTAGAAAATGGATGTAGTAGTGTGGCCAGAAATGGTACTGCAATCACGGTTAAAATTCTGTAGTCCCCACCCACTCTCCATGACTGACGTTGCCAGATACACAGCCGAATCCGAATCCTCCTCCTGGGAAATTCAAATGGCAGTCGACGAGTCCTACGCTGTAGGTTTCTCTTGTGTATGCTTCTTGTAGGATGATTTACTAAGTAACTATGCCACATTTTACCAATGTCGATTAGTCAAATGTATTTGTAAAGTTACGCAGCGATATTTTAGTAGGGAGTCGGGACAGATTGTTAGCATTACCCTGCTAAAATGTCTAGTTTGACCGCATGGACCGCCATCGAAATAATTAAATATAATAATATATAATACATTATACATCAAATAGGCCTACTTTGATGGCAAGCCAAGGTCAACAGTAAAATTACCGCCACATTTCGTTCAGCATAACTCCATGTTGCATCCAACCTGACACACTGCATTCTCTTCCATGTACGCACATCAAAAGAGCATCATACACAAAAAAAAATAGTAGACATTATAAGGGTAAAAGAAAATAGATTTTTGGGTGTAATAATAGATGATAAAATTAACTGGAAATCCCATATAAAAAATATGCAACATAAGGTGGCAAGAAATATTTCAATAATGAACAAAGCAATATATGTTTCGGACCAAAAATCTCTCCATATTCTCTACTGCCACTAGTGTTACCATATCTGAGTTATTGTGCAGAAATATGGGGAAATAACTACTAATGTGCACTTCATTCACTAACCGTGTTACAAAAAAGATCAGTTAGACTGATACTGTGACGACCGGGGCGCATGGTGATGCAGGGTTTCGTTCTCCCAGGATGCAACGGACTTTGGACACAGCGTGAAGGTAAAAGAAATGATTTATTTACCGGAATAAATTATACTGGAACAAAGAAAAGGGTGCTCATAGCACATAAGGCAAAAACTAAAAGAGCTAGCATGGGAGCTAGAAGGTAAAAAACTAAGGAAGATTAGCGTGGAAGCTAACAGGTACCGAGCCAGAACAAAAGTCGTCAACTGTTGCATGAAAACAAACTACGAAGCAAGAACGAATGACAGGGAGGACAGGCTTAAATAATAATGTCAGTGATGACAAACAGGTGCGTGTCGGGAACAAACGCGGCAGGTGAAAATAATAAGCAGCCATGGCAACAAACTCAGGTGTACAAAACAGGCACTCAAGGAGTCCAAAACTAACCAAAAACACAAGTATCTTGAAAACGTAAACAGAAAATATGATCCGGGCAGCAGATCATAACAGTACCCCCCCCTTAAGGGACAGATTCCAGATGTCCCCTAGAAAAACTAAAACCCCCCCAACTATAACAAAGTTCAAGAGTCAAGGGAGGGTGGAGGGAGGATTTGGCGGAGGGTCGCCAGGTCACATGTCCCCGAATCCACCGGGGACGAGTCAGGTGGCGGCGGCGAATGGAACGCCACTGCCGGAGGCGAGGCGGGCGACCACGGAAAGGCCACATTTGTGGCTGCCGAGAAGGTGGGCGTGAGTGGCGCCAGAAGTTCAGCAGCCGGAGAGTTCTGCGACTACGTCTCGGGTGTCGCTGCTGTTTGCGCCACTGGCGTCCATACTCTAACCTCCGAGAGCGCCGCTTGCGCCGCCAGACCACCCGAGGTCGCTGAGACGACGAGGAGAGAGCAGACGTCACCGTGGAAGCAGGAGGAAGTGTCGTCGTCGCCGTGGAAACAGGAGGAAGCGTCGTCGTCGCCGTGGAAACAGGAGGAAGCGTCGTCGTCGTCGTCGCCGTGGAAACAGGAGGAAGCGTCGTCGTCGCCGTGGAAACAGGAAGCGTCGTCGTCGCCGTGGAAACAGGAAGCGTCGTCGTCGCTGTGGAAACAGGAAGCGTCGTCGTCGCCGTAGAAACAGGAAGCGTCGTCGTCGCCGTGGAAACAGGAAGCGTCGTCGTCGCCGTGGAAGCAGGAAGCGTCGTCGTCGCCGTGGAAGCAGGAAGCGTCGTCGTCGCCGTGGAAACAGGAAGCGTCGTCGTCGCCGTGGAAACAGGAAGCGTCGTCGTCGCCGTGGAAACAGGAAGCGTTGTCGTCGCCGTGGAAACAGGAAGCGTCGTCGCCGTGGAAACAGGAAGCGTCGTCGCCGTGGAAACAGGAAGCGTCGTCGCTGTCGGCGTGGGCGGAGCCAGAGGCGGAGCAGGCGGCTCGTCTGTCGGCGTGGGCGGAGCCAGAGGCGGAGCAGGCGGCTCGTCTGTCGGCGTGGGCGGAGCCAGAGGCGGAGCAGGCGGCTCGTCTGTCGGCGTGGGCGGAGCCAGAGGCGGAGCAGGCAACGGAGTATCTGCGGGTGGTGGATGTCTTAGCTGGACTGCTGGGTTGACCGTAGGGGGAATCATCACCTGCAGCGCGGAGAGTATACTGCCCAGCTGTCTCTCCAAAACATCAAGGCGGGCGTCTTGGCGTTCCTCCATGGCATTGACGCAAGCCCCAAGAACGCCAAACTGTTCCTCCTGTTGTCCAAGTTGTTTGGCCTGTTGGTGCAATGCCCTTTTTACTTGGTCGGTCTCTGCGGGGTCTCGTGTGCTTTGCAGCGATGGAGCAGGAGGTGGAGAGGATGGTGTTTGCAGGACCACCAGGGTTGATGGTGGCGTCAGAGTGGCAGGCGTCCGGGCTGTCGTTGTCGTGGAAACAGGTGCTGGTGTGGAAACCAGACTTGGAGTCGGTGCTGGTGTGGGAACCAGACTTGGAGCAGGTGCTGGGCGTGACTTTGGCGGAGGTGGCCTGGCCGGGGGTTGCGGCTTAGCATAGCGAATGTCTGGTGGCGGAGGCCGGCATGGAGTTTTGGGCTTGGCTGGGCGCAGCTGTGCCCGCCCACTAGCAAGGCACCCAGTACTAGCCCCCCCCTCAAGAAGCGGATCCCAGACGCGTCTTGTGCAGTCTGGAAAAGTCTTTAGGGGTGGGAGGGAGGAGGTGAGGAGGTGGGTAGGCTCCTCCCCTGTTGATTGTCCAAATTGTCTATTCTGCTCTTCAATAGTGGACTGTAGGGACGACCAGGAGGGAGAAAACAGAGGAGTGGGCGGAGCTTGAGCCATAGGGGGTGGGGCTTGAAAACCAGAATGTGACCGGTACTGACTAGACTTATAATTAACAAAAATGTCCTGATAGTATTTAATTGTTGAATTAAAGTCATTTGGAGGCGGCTGACAGAAAGAGTTGACTGAATTTAAAAAAATGTCTTCGTCTATGACGTCATCACCAGTGGACGGGGTGACGTCATCCGCGCGGGTCTCCAGCTGACTGACAGCCCAATCAGTGAACTGTTTGGCAAAGTGAGTGATGGGATTACCAAACATCGGCGGAGAGGAATCCTGGGCTGCTTGGCTGTGTTCCGGAGGGAAGAATTGCGGGGGTGGCGCGTCTCTGTCGCGAGCTGAAGCCGTTTTGTGCGACTTCCGCCTTCGCTGACGCGTGCGAGCGGGCTGAGAGCGGACCTCCCCGGGCCAGATGGAGTCGATCGGGACCAGAACACCTCCAGGTCCCCATATCATCTCCTCATCTGGAGAACAGCGGAGCGTCTCTGCTTCCATCGCTCGGAGGACCATCCACGCACCTTCATCTACCTCCGCCATGCCCGATGCGAAAGAACTTCTTGCTTGCTTCGTACAGGGTTTCGTTCTCCCAGGATGCAACGGACTTCGGACACAGCGTGAAGGTAAAAGAAATGATTTATTTACCGGAATAAATTATACTGGAACAAAGAAAAGGGTGCTCATAGCACATAAGGCAAAAACTAAAAGAGCTAGCATGGGAGCTAGAAGGTAAAAAACTAAGGAAGATTAGCGTGGAAGCTAACAGGTACCGAGCCAGAACAAAAGTCGTCAACTGTTGCATGAAAACAAACTACGAAGCAAGAACGAATGACAGGGAGGACAGGCTTAAATAATAATGTCAGTGATGACAAACAGGTGCGTGTCGGGAACAAACGCGGCAGGTGAAAATAATAAGCAGCCATGGCAACAAACTCAGGTGTACAAAACAGGCACTCAAGGAGTCCAAAACTAACCAAAAACACAAGTATCTTGAAAACGTAAACAGAAAATATGATCCGGGCAGCAGATCATAACAGATACATAATGTTGGATATAGAGAACATAAAAACACATTATTTATTGAATCAAAGATATTGAAATTCAACAATAAAAAATGGCAAACAGCTAAAATGATGAACAAAGCAAACAATAACCTCCTCCCCAAGAATTTACAACAATTCTTCTCAACTAAAGAGGAGAAATACAACCTTAGAGAAAAAACTAACTTAAAACATTTGTATGCACGTACAAGATTTAAGACATATAGCATATAAGCATCTGGAAATAAACTGTGGAATGGATTAGGCAAATACGTTAAACAATGCAGTGATATGATCCAGTTTAAGAGGTTGTTCAAATTAATAGTCCTTACAAAGTGCAAAGAAAAATAATTATGATAAATACCTTCAACCCTATTGAAAACAGGAATTCTTCATCTCAGTATATTTATCATGACTGACTGACATGACCCATATCCACGTAAGATTTATTTTACGAAAATATACTTTTCCTTGTCAGTTGGCTGACACATCGACATACAGGCGAACATTCAAAGCATTCGTTGCACGAACATACTAGCTTTGTTAGACAAGATCATACTGTATTGGACAATATAGTTTACATACCAAATGTCTATTTCCATTTCCGTCCATTCTTCCATTTTCTACTGCTTGGCGGGGGGTGCTGGAGCCTATCTCAGCTGCATTCGGGCAGTAGACGGGGTACACTCTGGACAAGTCGCCACCTCATCACAGGGCCAACACAGACAGACAGACAACATTCACACTCACATTCACACACTAGGGCCAATTTAGTGTTGCCAATCAACCTATCCCCAGGTGCATGTCTTTGGAGGTGGGAGGAAGCCGGAGTACCCGGAGGAAACCCACGTAGTCACGAGGAGAACATGCAAACTCCACACAGAAAGACCCTGAGCCCGGGGATCGAACCCAGGACCTTCGTATTGTGAGGCACAAGCACTAACCCCTGTCACACCGTGCTGCCCCCATTTCCATTTTTTACAAGTAATAAGAACATGTAAATGCTTACTATACTTACCTATCAATGAGGAAATTAGCAAGTTAGGCGTCAGATTAAACAATCTTCTCCGCCTTCAATCCTCTCCATCTTTCAAAGACATCCCCGATACAAATCCTCCTTTTGTTCCTAGCTTTGTCATGAATAAGTTGAGAATTGTAACGACGCCTTTAAGATTTACTAAGGTCTGACATGTTTAGTAACTTTACCAGTGGCAGTAGCCAGATGAAGGTGGCGGTGCGTAACTGGCAACCGGGATGTGACACACTCATGGACTTTCTAATTGGTCAAACGGTGGAGGGCGGGGCATCAAAATTAAAACAATAACAAGATTTCGGGGCTGTAAAACTAAATTTTAAATGAGCATATCCCGGCTGAACTACTGTTATAAAGGTATTCGAAAAGAACATGATTTATTAATGCCTTTTGACATATCAGGGCCATTTAATATTGACTTGACATTAAATCATTACATATGGCACCTTTAAGTCCATGGGAGAAGACACGGAAGGTCAAATTTGACAGGGAACGCCCACACTTAAGGGTTGCTCCACCCAAAGTGCGCATCTTAAAAAAAGGCGTGCACTTGCAGACTTAAGTCGAGCAGTAGAATGGCGTGCAGCCATAATCCGCGCATTTGCGCAGCTTTTTCCGTAAGCACATGTGAAAATAGGGCCCTTTGAGAATAAAATTACCAAGCAACTGACTGAAAATTGCAGTTAGCTTAGACATTGTGTGTGCATGCTAAGATGATGAAGCCTCGCTTGGCCACTAAGTGACCGTGGCGGCCAGCCGTCTGAAGACACGGCAGTACTGGGCGAGTGTGATAGGACACGACAAGGGCCTGGTTGATGATCTCTGAGACGTCCAGGTCACCCGGGGACGGCCACGTGGACGGGACCAGCCCCTGGTTGGTGGGCGCGCATGCGCCATGAGAGCCTGTTTGGTTGAAACTCCGTCATGCATTCTTCATCCAGGTGGTGGTCGGAGGGGCCGTAGGCGAAAACTGACAGCCTCGGTTCCGTCAGTCTACCCCAGGGCAGCTGTGGCTACAAATGTAGCTTACCACCACCAGGTGTGAATGAATGATGGGTTCCCACTTCTCTGTGAGCGCTTTGAGTATCTAATAATAGAAAAGCGCAATATAAAATCTAATCCATTATTATTATTATGTATTATTATTCATCCATTCTTGCGACATGGCTGAGGAATCGCAGCTTTCCCCTCTTTATTACGGTGAAAGTAGATTTCCAACAACCTGCTTTTTCGTCAACTGCATTAATTGTGACATGGTGGAACCATCGGCTACGAGGGATGTTCCTATAAAATGCTGAGGCAATGACACAGCTTCATTGCTTTTCTAATTGAGCTGTGATTCTCAAACTGTGGTACATGTACCACTAGTGGTACGCGGGCTCCATCTAGTGGTACGCAAAATAATCACTTGTTTAAAGTACACTGTGTGGGTCGCATGTTTATGCGTGGGTCGTTCTCCCAGGATGCAGATGGAAACTTCGGAGGCAATATGTAGGTAAGGGAAATGATTTATTCCTCATAAATCACACATGATACGAAAATACAAGAGACAAAACAAAAGAGACGCGTGCCGATTGCACAGGGAACTAAGGCAAAAACTTAGCACAGTAATCATGATCAAAGAAGCAGGAATTCATCCAACGTAACTTGTTGCATACGGCAAATAAGGAAGCCAGACTGAGTGTGACAAAGAACGGGAATAAGTAGCTCTTTGATTAGTGGCCGACAGCAGGTGAGTGTGCCGAACACTAATCAGAGGCAGGTGAAACCAGTCTGCACCGATGGCAACCAAAACACAAACCCAAGGGTGCTCAAAACAGGAACTGAGGGAGTCCAAAACTAAACAAAACATGATCCGGGCAACGGATCATGACACACTGTTTTATGTTACTATATTCAAACACAGTGTTACTGTTCAAATTGTCTGTCATGGTACAATGGCCAAAAATATTAAACATATTTGTTTATTAAAACTCCGGGTACTCCGGCTTCCTCCCACTTCCAAAGACATGCACCTGGGGATAGGTTGATTGGCAACACTAAATTGGCCCTAGTGTGTGGATGTGAGTGTGAATGTTGTCCGTCTATCTGTGTTGGCCCTGCGATGAGGTGGTGACTTGTCCAGGGTGTACGCCGCCTTCCGCCCGATTGTAGCTCCAGTGCCACCCGCGACCCCAAAGGGAATAAGCGGTAGGAAATGGATGGATGGATGTTAATTAAAACCTCTACCTTGTTTTTAATGACTACTTAGGCCAGGGGTCCCCAAACTTTTTGATTCCGGGGCCGCATTGGGGTAAAAAAAATTGGCTGGGGGATGACTACTTAGGCCAGGGGTCCCCAAACTTTTTGACTCCGGGGCCGCATTGGGGTAAAACAATTTGGCTGGGGGACGGGCTATACATATATATACATATATATATATATATATATATATATATATATATATATATATATATATATATATATATATATATATATATATATATATATATATATATATATATATATATATATATATATATATGTATATATATATATATATATATATATATATGTATATATATATATATGTATATGTGTATATATGTATATATATATATGTATATGTGTATACATGTGTATATATGTTTATGTGTCTATATGTGTGTATATATATATATACATACATATATATATATATAAATATATATATATATATACAAATATATATGTATGAATACACATACACACACACATATATATATATATATATATATATATATATATATATATATATATATGTGTGTGTATGTGTATTCATACATATATATTCCTCCCGCATTAATTGACTTAAAGAGCGCACTTGCTGCATGTCACGTTATCGATGGTAAAATGCATTTTTAGACGATATGATTTGCCTGAGTGGCTAGGAGACAGTAGAACATGGACTAGTAAGGACAAATTAAAAAAAAAAAAATATTACAAAAAAAATATATATATATATATTTTTTTTTTTACTTGGGACTTCTTGCGGGCCGGATTTTGGACGCTGGGTGGCCGTATCCGGCCCGCGGGCCGTAGTTTGGGGACCCCTGACTTAGGCCGTATACCCTACTGTATTTTAATGTTAGTCATTTTTCTGAGGTGGTTCTTGGTGAAAAAAGTTTGACCACTGTAGTAGACTATAATAATAATAATAATACATTTGTACTACACTGTTTAGAAATGGTACTGAGGTGCTATTATTGCACTGGGATGAAAACAAGTTTCAGTGATTGCCGATTAGCTTTAATTTTCCAGCTATGAATGCCGTGAATTCAGGACTGCACATTCTTCCTGCACAACATTACATGTGTCTTTAATTTTTATATTGTAGGATTTTCATGTCTTGGGTTTAAACCACATGTATAGCAACAAATCAGCTTGTCCACTTTCATCATTTCATTGCATGTCAGAAGAATGTCGTTTCTCACTTGGGTGTTGATGGGGGGGGGGGTGCTAAAGGGAGCAGAAGGAAGTCCATCTGCCGCATCCCTGCAGGTGTTTGCCTTTTTTACCAACATCTTACAGTCAAGCAGTTTCTCATTACACTCTGGTAAGGAGGAGGAGGACCTTTAGGTCTTGTGAATTCCTCCTATGTTCTTAAGAGTGTAATTTTGGGGACTAAATTTAGGGGGGAAGGCAAATCAGTTTTTATTGAAAGCAGACCCGACCCAAACACGGATTCACCACACTGTGGTCAGACTTTAAGCCAACTCGTTATTTGGACTTTTTCATGTTCAAACTGCAGCAAATCTCTTATTCCTCTGAACACAGCTTTTAAAAAAAAGAGAAAACTGCATTTTATCCATCCTTGTGGGAGGTTTGAGACCTAGTAACACATGCAATGACAGTGTAGCAGCTTATCAGTGACGTTTAAGCACATCTCTTATTGGTCGACAAATCACTTTGTGTTGTTTGCTTTTAGCTTTGCAGTATTTCCCTTTTTAGCACTCTTAGATCAAACTGTGATGAAGATTTGAGGTTAGATTTCATCATTAGAGTTAATCCATCAACAATGGCTGAGAACTGAATAAAGCCAGAGTCACTGTGTCTGTTTGCTCTGTCCTGGTGTAAATATTAGTTTGTCCAGATAATGCTACAGGCTGCTGAGGGTTTCCACAATGCTTAGGTTTCAGAAGCATTTGCTTTTTTTTTTTTCCACAAGAAGAATGGTTGCTCGCTCTTTCTTCTTCTTGAAAGCCCAAACATCAGTAGCCGTCTCAAGTGGCTGAAAGTTTTAAATGATAATCCTTCCTGTCACTCAGAGGAGCCACAGTAAGATTAATGGAGGGGAACTCCTATGTAGCAAACATCCCACTCTATCGAAATAGATAATTCAGTTCATGAAGAAATATTCTTTTTTATTACATAATGCAATTAAAAGGAAAAGAACATAATTCAAACAATTGAAATACTTCAAAAAGTAGTCATTCAATAGTGTTGTGTTAATAGGAATAGTTCCAGTGGAGCGTCAACCACTTACAAGAATCAATAAAATCCTCATAACATCTGATGTATTGTTCTTTCTTCTAGTTTTTTGTCAAACAGCAAGTATACTAAAGCCCCTACTTACCACAATTCATGATGGAATTTCTACAAGAACAAGATTGGCACAAAACCCACCAGGCCACGGAAAAACGGACCCTTTTTAATTCTATTTATTGTTTTGTCAATATTGACTTCCGATTTTTTAATGTGCATGCACTATTATTTTGGAAATAAGTGCTATTTCTTTATTTTAAAAACATTTCCATAAACATCTGACCAGGGGCGGACTTAACATTATCAGTTGCCTGGGCCCTGCGATTTCAAGGGGTCACAAAGCATCTCGGAAAAAACGATTCAGAAGGTTTTCTTCTATTTTTAATGATTATATATTTTTTTTGTCTTAATTTGTGCGCTTCAAAATACATCAAAATTAGGGGTGTGAAAAATAAAGAGTTAACACATGTGATTAATCACAAAAAAATGAATTTTTCCAGGTTAGTTGCAGATTAATCAAACAATTTAATATTGCCTGCACATACAGGTTTGCCTTACCCATGGATGGTTACCTGAAAGGAGGTGTGGGCCATCAGGTCAATGCATACGTTAGTGCAGCGATGAGTGAGGAGACTTCA
This sequence comes from Nerophis lumbriciformis, assembly GCF_033978685.3. NCBI lineage: Eukaryota > Metazoa > Chordata > Actinopteri > Syngnathiformes > Syngnathidae > Nerophis > Nerophis lumbriciformis. The sequence goes on from NC_084555.2 coordinate 28,044,001, forward strand.
GTTGAAACTATAACATTTTGTGTATAACAGTGGTTCTCAAACTTTTTTCACTATGTACTAAAAGACTTGGCTCTCCAAGTACCACCATAATGACCAACATTAAAATACAGTGGCATAGTAGGCCTAAGTATTAATCAAAAACAGGGCAGATGTTCTATTTAATATTTAAGTATATTTAATATTTTTGGCCACAGTAACATTACACACAATATAAAAACATCATGAACAATGATACTCCATACATTTACAGACTTCTTTGACATACCACTAGATGAACCACAGTTTGAGAATTCTGACATTCTGACAATAAAATTGCATTTGTGTCAAAATATGAATGTGTTTTTTTTCAGTTAATTTAAATTATGTAAGCACATAATTTACTGGGATTATTTACAATTAATCTGTATCCAAAAGTGTGATTAAAACGTGTTTATAATTTGGCAGCACTCATTAAAATGCTTAATCAACTACAGTAATATCATTTTCGACAGCTCTCTTGTACCTTCTCACGCAGTGGACTATCCCATGCTGCTGCACATGTGCAGATTTTATTGCGGAAGACAGACCAAAACAAACCTGTCGGAGAGGTTATGGGGGTTTTTACTTTTAAAAATTTTGGAGTCGAGAAAAGGAGAAGATAATAATTGTTTTTATTTTTATTTTTTTTATTGCGCTGTCAACCTTATTCACTGACACCGAATGTATGTGATCAACACAGCAAGAGCTACTGTCAGTGTAGGATGCAAGAGGAGAATAATATTTTTCATCAAAAATATGTGAGTATTAAAGAGTTCCAAATGGTAAACTCCTGTAACCGAGGTTTTGGTAAAATGTGGTTCAAATGCAACATGTAGGAACTCAAGATTCTCGTCACATTCAAACACAGCCACTCTCAACTTTTAAGAGCTTTCTTTTTCCCACCAGTCATTCACATTCAGCTTGAACAATAATGTGACTGAACTGTACTAGCTAAATTGTGAGCAGCTAAAACAATAAAGTTTGTATCAGGATCATCTCGTATTTACAGCAAATAAGTATGCATCCTGTATATCCTGTAGGCACGTTAAGTTAAAGTTAAAGTACCAATGATTGTCACACACACACTAGGTGTGGTGAAATGTGTCCTCTGCATTTAACCCATCCCCTTGTTCACCCCCTGGGAGGTGAGGGGAGCAGTGAGCTGCAGCGGTGCCGCGCCCGGAAATCATTTTTGGTGATTTAACCCCCAATTCCAACCCTTGATGCTGAGTGCCAAGCAGGGAGGTAATGGGTCCCATTTTTATAGTCCTCGGTATGACTCGGCCGGGATTTGTACTCACAACCTACCGATCTCAGGTCGGACACTCTAACCACTAGGCCACTGAGTAGCGGTAGTTGTTCCGTATTACCGTGAAAAGAAAACATACTTTGTTAAATGTCAATTATTTTTTACAGTACATGAAATTTTACAGCAAACTTAAAACCCTTTCCTACTCTATAACCAATGAGAGATTAAAGTAGCAAAATTTACAAACTCTATGTTAAACCAGGGGTCTGAAACCTTTACTATCAAAAGATACATTTTGCCACCTCCTCCATCAAAGAAAAATAGAATAGAGCCAAACAATGTAACACAGCTTATGAACTTTAAAAACGTTTTACAGAAACAGCAATCTGTCCTCCTGAAATTAAACTATTTTTCATCTTTTTGACAAGTATTAATGGTTATCTTACCCAAGGGCTTGCACACTCGAGAAGCTGCACTGAACACAGTCTTCCAGTCTATTTGACTTGCATTTTTTAAAAAATGCTAACTTTTCTCAACAATGAGGCAGAAGAGTTGCAGACCCCTGTGTTAAACCCTGTTGGTGTAATGTTGCACACGTGTGCCATTTATTGTAAAGGTTGTGGGTTCGATCTTCTGTCAGGGGTTGCATCTAAAACGGTAAACAATAAGTTCAATCATTATGAAATGATCTCGCTGTGGCCATCGTCAACTGGAAAAGCCTTAATTATAATTGTATTTTGTTAATTTTGTTATTTTTATTGTTATTAATCATCACTTAGTTTGTTTCCCATGTATTTGTATCACCCTAAATAATTAAAACTAACTAATTTCAGGTTTCAGTTCATTTCAGCTAGTCAGTTTCACGTTGATCAAAAAGCACTAAAAAAGTATCCATACTGTTAGGGATTAAAACAATCAGGTGAGGTAAAAGAAAAAAGAAAAAAGACTAAGAGAAAAGACTGAGAAAAATAAGGTATGCTGCTAGTAAACTATTTTGCGTCCTCTTCTACTGATGTTTTATTGCAGAAATTGTAACTAGAGTTGAGTTAAACTGTGCTTGAGAAAATGCTGAAAGAACATTGATAGATACTTTATTCGTGTTCAAGATAAGTCCACATGGGAACACACAGGGGAAATCCAAGGTTAAACAAAAAAAAAAGTATACAAAATATCACAATAAGCTTAAGAACATATCCATGACAGACGGACACTAAACATAGGTAAACACAGGCTATGGTGTCTATTTAACATCCTATTTATATTCTTGTTGTACTCATGTTCGGGAAATTTTGGTTATCTGGACGCTACAGGTTTTTAAAATAAAACACAACTCAAAAAGAATACCTTGTTAAAGAAAAAAAAGGTGCCGGTTCGAGGAGTCCGTCTGACATCGTTGTTTTTAATAATGTGTTGTTAAATAGTGTCAAACTAAGTGGAGGGAAAGGAAACCCACCCTCGACACACACTTTGTAGACACACAACACACACACACACACACACTCACACACACACACATCTTTTCTGTGTCAGGTTGGTTGAAGAAGAGCACGTCCTTATATAAGGAAGAAATAAAACTTAAATATTGGACACAAACTCACTCATACATCAAAGATGGTTATCGCAGGGAGTGAGGTGAAAGAAACGTTTTTTCTGTGGCAAGTTGATGACTCGACCTCCACTCTATGTAAAAAAATCTGAAACATTTTGGCCATTTGTTGCTTAGGAGAATAAAGGAGGATTTGAGCTGAACATTTGGGCAGCCACACAAGTAAACAAATTACTGTAATTTCCGGACTGGAGAGTGCACGTAAATATAAGCCACACCTTCAAAATTTTTGGGACAAATTGTATTTTTTACATATATCCCCCCGGTACAACATCAACTCCACCCACAAGCCCACAGACACACACACGTGTTGACGTCCCTGGCCGTCTCGCGCTATCAAGTTTGCACGTTTAAATACACGCAACCCTTTAGTAGATCAGGCCCAAAGTGTGTGTATGGGACAGAGATTTTGGGTTGAGGGTGGGATTGGGGTCCCTTTAGGAGTCTTGTGTATGAGGGCTCTGAATTTTTGTCCTATGCTCCAGCCTGTAGCCTATGAACGTGTGAGGCCTGTTTATGTAAAAAATACAATTTGTCCAAAAATTTTAAAGGTGTCTTATATTTACGTGCGCTCTATAGTTGCGTGGCTGCCCAAATATTCAACTCAAATCCTCCTTTGTTCTCCTTAACATCCCAATAGACCGAAGTCGTCACCATTTTTACATAGACGGAATGTCGAGTCATCAAGTGACTTGCCCTAGAAAACCTTTCTCTCACCTCACCTCCCGTGATAAGCATCTTTAATGAATAGCTGTGTGCTTCAAGGAGTGCCGACCGATAGCGATCGTTTCAGGACCGGTTAGGTTGAGGTCTCAATACTAATCAGGGAATTCCATCTTAACCATCTGGATGTCGTCCACAATGCCACACACTTGGAGATCGCGCTCGCAGTGCACCTACAACATAACAAAACTTGGCGTTCTGTCCTGACTCGACAACTCCAAGCTTGGACTCCCCCCTCCTCCCTTTGCCTCTACCCCATCGTCGACCTCAGGATCTATCTGTCGATATGAACGCTGACTCTTTGTCGGCGTGTTCCGATGTGAGGCTGAGATACAGTGGCGTTTAAATAGGCAGCATTGCGGCTTGGACGACACAAAGCACAAGAACAGCTCGCCTGTGAGTGCATCTCAAAAGCCCAAATTGAGGCATTTGGCATAATCTCCTAGGAGGGGCCTTATCATCTCTGTGATGCACAGCAGAATGTGTATAATTTGGCAAATACTAGGCTGATACTGCAAATGAGCTTTAATAGCAGCTGAGGTCTGATTCAGCCTTATAATGTAGGTTTGCAGTTTTTGTTGAAACGGGTCGCAGGGACTTTTTCTTGCAGAGAAAGGTCAGGGCATCAGTCAAGAAGGTGCATATTAGCTGTCATGTTACGTAATATCAAACTGATATTTTGGGTGATTAGGATGACATTGTGTCATGTCAGAGTAATTAGAGTCGTATACTTTCTCACTCCCTCGGGGCAGAAGAAGGCTTTTATTAGTCTCGTGTCACTCTGCTGCTCTGCATGACAAAATGCCAAACGTTGTTTTTTGTTGTTGTTTGTTTTTAACACCTCCCCAAAAAACTGTAACCACTTGAGATAAAGTGACTTCAGAATGTTGTCTGGTCTGATGTTGTCATCACAGCAATCAGTCTTGTCAGCAAATCCATTTTTTGATTGATGTTACATTAAAACATAACGACGACGGAGTAGTTTTGTTTGAGTTGAGAAAAAAATAAATTCCATGGCTTTTTTAAATTGCTTTAACTCTATTCTGTGTGGTACGCATACCCCTGGGGGTACTTGAAGGTATGCCAAGGGGTACGTGAGACTTTTTTTAAATATTCTAAAAATAGCAACAATTCAAAAATCCTTTATAAATATAAATAAAAAACTATCTTTTTTTCCAAATAGTTCAAGAAAGACCACTACAAATTAGCAATATTTTGCAATGTTATACAATTTAATAAATCAGAAACACAGTGCTGTATTTTACTCCTTTATCTTTTTTTTTCAACCAAAAATGCTTTGCTCTGATTAGGGGGTACTTGAATTAAAACAATTTTCACAGGGGGTACCGGTACATCACTGAAAAAAGGTTGAGAACCACTGATGTAGAGAATAGATGTATGGTAGTTTTTGCTGTAAGACACAGGTGTCAAATTTAAGGCACGTCACATCATTTCAGATGGCTGGCGGAAGTCTGGAAATAATTAATAAAGTAATGTGTTTTCCCAATTATAAGCCACTACTTTTTTCCTCTCTGCGGTTTATAAAACATTGCTGCTGATTTATGGATTTTTCTACGCTAACGGCCATAATGTTTTGTATTCAACAAATACTTTTTATAAATCACCGACAGAGACACTAAAAAGTTGTGTTATTGTTTGTGCTATGGCGCCATATTTTGGACGAGTTCACTCACTGCAGGTGCTGCAGGTTGACAATGCACTTCCTGTTTTGTTGCTTTAACCGGGACTTAAACCAACCACAGCCTTTTTGTTCGAAAGGATTCTTCATTTGTCACTCCAAGCAACTTTTGTAAGATTTACAATATAACTAAAACAATTCATACATACTAAACCGTCCTATGTGTGATGTATGTAGGAATGTTTTCATGTTTTCATTTACATACTTTACATATTACATATAGCAGGCCAATTTAACTGGCAGCCCGTGGGCCACATCCGGCCAGCCAAAGCTTTTCATTTGGCCCATTGAAAATGACCCCAATAGGCTTGATGAAACCGTTTAAACTAGGGTTGCTTATGTATGCAGTACTCCCGCCACCCCACAAGGGGGGGAACAGCTAGACGATGAAGCAGCAGTGGGGTGTGCAGAAGAGGACTACTCATTTAACCCTGAAAAAAAATCTAATTAAATTGCGAAAATCTGACTTTTACAACGACTGGAAAACAAATTAAGAATGCTCTGCTCCGAACAAAGGCTCAAGTCATTGCTTCCTCTCGGACCTTTTAAGCGACGGACACTGTTCTAGACAAGAAGCAACAATGGTAGAAATTCACAAGTGTAAGCCTCATCACGAAACTTGGTCCAATATTGATTGATTGAGAGATTGAGACTTTTATTAGTAGGTTGCACAGTGAAGTACATATTCCGTACAATTGACCACTAAATGGTAACACCCGAATAAGTTGTTAGAGAGAGAGAGAGAGAGAGAGAGAGAGAGAGAGAGAGAGAGAGAGAGAGAGAGAGAGAGAGAGATCAGAAGGCATAAGAAAAAGTATCTGCATTTGATTGTTTACATTTGATTATTAACAATCCGGGGAGGGTGTTAGTTTAGGGTTGTAGCTGCCTGGAGGTTAACTTTTATTGCGGTTTTGAAGGAGGATAGAGATGCACTTTCTTTTATACCTTTTGGGAGCGCATTCCACATTGATGTGGCATTGAAAGAGAATGAGTTAAGACCTTTGTTAGTTCGGAATCTGGGTTTAACGTGGTTAGTGGAGCTCCCCCTAGTGTTGTGGTTATGGCGGTCATTAAGGAAGTAGTTTGACATGTACTTCGGTATCAGGGAGGTGTAGCGGATTTTATAGACTAGGCTCAGTGCAAGTTGTTTTACTCTATCCTCCACCCTGAGCCAGCCCACTTTGAAGAAGTGGGTAGGAGTGAGGTGGGATCTGGGGTGGAGGTCTAGAAGTAATCTGACTAGCTTGTTCTGGGATGTTTGGAGTTTAGATTTGAGGGTTTTTGAGGTGCTAGGGTACCAGGAGGGAGAGGTCAATATATTTGCAGGTAGATATTGTGCATTAAGATATTTAGTTTGTTTTGTATTGAAATTGCTGAATTTGTGAAGTCAATCAATCATCAATCAAAATGTATTGTCTTTTGTATCCGTGGTTGTGTTGTTTTTAAACGAGCTCTGGGTGATCAGAGCTCGTTGGAGCACTACATTTGACCAGTAGAAAGCAATAACTCTCCACGTTAGGTTTAATTGTGATGAGTCACATACCGTTATATTGTGTGCAATGTTTGATGCACTGTAGATGTTGTTTAATTACTATATGCGTAAACATATGTAGTTGTGTGAATGTATTAACTCTAGACCTTTTATTTTATTGTATACACAATTGACGCTATACTTTTGTAATGTTTATCTTATGTTTATATTTTCAGATGTACAATCCTAAATAAAAGATAAAATAAAAAAATCAAACTTCTTCATTATGTAGTTGAATGGCACTCACATATAGTCATATAGTGTCTTTGCATGTGCTTTTACTTTACATGTCAAATATAATTAAAACTCATTTCAGATGTCTCCATGTGTTTTTCACCAGTGGAATTTCTCTTAAATCAAAATAAGATTTTATTCCATATCTGTCCCCAGTTGCTATGGTGAATCGTAGAATCAGTGTTAATTGAGCAGGTGTTTTTATTGTGGTCTTAACAAGTCAACATACTCAGAATTGATCAAACTAACTCAGATCAAGTGTTCTGGACCCAGCCACTCAGAGTTTCCCATCTTAGAGTAAATCAAGTCCGACTTCAAGTTTAGACTCATCCTTTGTTGAACCTTTTACATGGAACACCCCTCTCGATGAGCACTTACCTAAAAAAAATAAGACTTTGCCCTCTCATCCTTGTCCCATGATGCTTGTAGATAAAACCACCATTGTTTTTGCATCAATTTTGACAAAAAATAATGACACCTATGATGGCGTTGGAGTCTTGCATATTCTGGAAAAAAAATCTGAATCAGGAATTTAGTGTTCAAGGGTTCACTTCTCATTGCATTACAAGTCAATGTAACATTACAGTCGTCCCTCGCCACATCGCACTTCAAAGTTTGCGGCTTCACTACTACTGCAGATTTTTTTGTTTAGTTTTTTTAAGATTATTCTACGTGTTTTTAACCTATGCATTTCCAAGCATAAAATGACTAAATTAACTTAAATATCAACAGTACAGTAATATCTGTACTGTATGAGATTTCCCCTTATTTCAGTATTATATGGGCCTGACCTACTAAAATCCAAATAACAAGTGCTAAACAGTGTGTGCAAACTATAAAATTGTAAGTACCATTACTGGACGTGTTGTGAGTGATCTACTAACACTGCGTGCACAATTGATAACAAGTGCAATAGTGGCGCAGACGCCCTTTTTAAATGAGATTTGTTTTGTATACTATACCGAATGTGCCCATCGAGACACTCATTTTCTTCCACATATGGCATCATACGGTCCAACATGTGGCGTTTTGTCATGTTGTTGACATGCAGCACACAATTATAACTTCAACAATCTTTTCTGGGCAATCTCAAAAAAATAAAAACTTTCTTAGCACGTTGAAGGTGCGCTATGGAAGACACTGCGGTGTTGTGATGAAATTATTTTATATTTATTAAAATAAGTTTTTTCATATAAGAGGTATACTCATATATTTCCTATATGAAAAATCAAACACCATAAAAAAACGCCAGCAGACACCAAAAGGAATCGATTTGATTTGTTTTAGTCAGCCCCTTAAGTCATCCAGCAGCTATAAAATTATAAAATGGTATTGCAGAATCGACGATACGTCTAGTATTTTAATTCCTGACATATTTGTGATATTTTCTCTGTCTTTGCAACGTGATCGCCTTGTTTCTAACATTGTATAACTGTGACATTGTGCATGCATATTACAAACGTGCTAAATATAAAAGCAAAACCGTTTTCATCTTGATAAATCACATTGTGAGCATTAAATGGCTAAATTTGCATCTCCTTCTCCGAGCATTATGAGCGTTTTATTAATCAGCATATATTCTGTATATAAACATTTGTACATGAAAACAAACACACTAAATGGACTGCCCTTTCTATTTTGCTCACTTCTGCAGACAAACATAGTAAATTAGCTTTGCGTATACTATCAAACCTTTAGTAAATCAGGCCGATAATGTCTTATTTTTTATTATTACTAAAAGTGACTGCCTGGGTGCTATTTCATGTCTGAGGAGATCTTTTACTGTTAGAACACTGGTTCTTAACCTGGGTTCGATCAAACCCTAGGGGTTCGGTGAGTCGGGCTCAGGGGTTCGGCGGAGGTCAAAACACACCCGACTCATCGTGTAAATACAAACTTCTCCCTATCGGCGTATTACGGATACGGCAACAGCAGAAGTCAGACTGATTTGCAGGTGTGTAATTTGTTGTGAATTTATGCACTGTGTTGGTTTTGTTCTTTGAGCAAGGTGATGTTCATGCACGGTTCATTTTGTGCACCAGTAAAAATACATGGTAAAACTTTAGTATGGGGAACATATTCACCATTAATTAGTTGCTTATTAACATGCAAATTAGTAACATATTGGCTCTTAACTAGTCATTATTAAGCATTTATTAATGCCTTTTTCGGCATGGTCTTATTATAACCCAAACCCTCTAACCCTGGCCCTAACCCTAACCAAATAACTCTAAATTAAGTCTTTGTTACTTAGAATATGTTCCCCTAGTGTCCAAAAAACTCTAAATTAAGTCTTTGTTACTTAAAATATGTTCCCCATACTAAAGTGTTACCAAAAACATATAAACTGTTTTAAATTTGAAAAAAATGTAAATAAATAATTTTTCACTAAAGAAGGGTTCGGTGAATGTGCATATGAAACTGGTGGGGTTCGGTACCTCCAACAAGGTTAAGAACCACTGTGTTAGAACCTGTTTTTAAAAAGTTCTAAACATGTTTTTTTTTGCTCAAATGATAAAAAGATTTGATTTATAACTGATAATTCTTAGTTTATCTAAATTCCATTACCACGGTCAGGCCCACGCAAATGGCTGTTTTTAAGTATGATATAGTGTTATGTAAAAACGGAAAAGCTCCAAGAGGAATGCAAATAACGGGACTTATTATTTAGTTTTTTAAGCAGGTGTTCGATTTTGAATTAAATTCAACATTTGGTCAGAAGGCATTTTTACATTTTGATGACTGGTGTTAATTAAGATGAATCTGACACATTTCAGCATCCTAATAAATAATGTTTTGTCTGTCTCGGGCCTTCTTAGGTTTCTCAGACACCCTTTTAAGTGCAGCCTATCCAAATAAAGAAGAGATAAAGCATGCGATGAGATGCTGCTGATGGAGAAGCTTTACCAGGTGTGACAGGTGATGACCTACCTGCCTTCAACAGGTAACTTTTTTGTCCCCTCAAAATTTTAGTAGTTTGTTTTGTTTACAAGCTTAGAGCAGAATTTTTTTTTCTCATACGGACGTTTCAGCAGGTTTTAAACGCTGGATGTAAAAATGTGAGCAAGATCAATGAGTGTATCAGTCATTTAGGATGAAACACTCTTTGAGACCGGAGATAGGCTAAGCAAACACATTCCCATCCGCTAGTGAAAATGGATACGCTGTTGACCTGTCCGCTCACACAAAAGCCTTTCCCAAAGCTCAGGTGAGTAGTCTTCCTTTTGCCTGATTTACTTAGCTAAATATTGTGAGTGTCCCTCTTTTATATCTTAGAATCCTCGTGTTTACCCTCAGAGCTGGGGGATTAGAAGATCAACACCACTGGCAGATGAGGAGGACTTCTCATTCCCAGGTAATGTAAAGTGTACGACCGTGGTTTTACACTACAGAAAGTTACCGGTATTTAAATGTACGGAAATTCGATTAATCAATGTGTTCATTTTTAACAATTCAAACAATACAGAAATGAATGATCCGGTGGGTACACCTGGGTCTTAATTTGAAGTCTGAGGTGGTTTACCCAAAAACGAGAAACTTTGAATGTCGGGTTCCAGAACAACTGATCCGAGTTAATTCAATAAATCCTGAATATGTTGACTCCGAGTTAAGACCGCAATAAAAGGCCAATTCTATAACACACCGTAACAACTGGGGACAGAAAAGGCCGTATTCATTTACCCAGCTCGAATGTGTTCATGTGTGTTTATGGTGAGTATGAGCACTTATTAAAAAATAGAAAAATAAAAAAGTAAAATCAAATGGGATCGAGAAGAGACATAATTACTGCCAGAGTCAATGCATACATTTTAATACAGTAGTTTATTGATTAAACATTTAATCACATGTTCTTATTAGCCTACAGCAGGGGTCTGCAACCTTCACTATCAAAAGATACATTTTGCCACCTCTTTCGCTAACAAAAAATTATTTTTTTCTTAGCAGTCTTTTATAACCAAATAAAAATCCCCTCTTGACATAAGTCTTGACAAATCATGTTTAAACATCGACTTGTTACAAATGAGTAGACACGTCATGTCGGACAGCTTGCTTTACGTTTATCAGGAGGGGGAAGATAAGAAAAAACTCAAAAACCTGTCAAAATGTTTTAGTACGACTTTGGTAAGCTATGAAGCCGCACCACTTGATGGATTGTCGGAGCATTGCGGCTACCGTAGTTAGACATACTGTGATTCAACATACAGGTATTATTATAGTGTGTGTATAAGGACCGCAAAATGGCACCAATTAACAGACACATTATCTGGTGTTTTGTCTCGCAATTTTATGCAAAACCAACCTGCTGATGTGTATTTGGGAGCTGCATAATGTGGGCCCGCCATTGTAGTACGTGCCGACGCCGTAGTGGATAAGCTAAGATAAGGGTTTACATATTCACCCACGGAACTTTAGTTATTAGAGAGTTCCGGTCGGACGGTTTTTCACGGGACACATTTCCGGCGTTGTTGTTGCACTAGTGATCCACGGACGAGGAGATGCTGCTCAATTATTGATTAAAGTAAACTCTGAATGTCATTAAAACAGTTAGCTCCATCTTCTGACACTTCTTCCACCCCCGTCCTTGCACACTACACACCCGTGCAACCGAGATGATGGGGAGAAGACGCTGTCGAAGGTGAGCCACGTAAATAACACACCCCACAAAACGGCGTATCCTGAAGCGACCGTCGGAAAGCGACTTGAAGATGATCTGTAAAACATAATCTATGCAACATTTTGACCAAAGAACTACCATTACATGTTATGTAGACCACAAGGAAGCGTTTTAAATAAACAAAAAAAAAGACCCCTCTAATGCGCTTTATAATCCGGTGCGCCTTTTGTATGAAAATAGACCTGAATAGACTCGCTCATCGGCAGTGTGCCTTATAATCCGGTGCGCCCTATGGTCCGAAAAATGCAGCAATGTAGCTGCGCTGTGCTGCACTGTAAAAGTAAAAAAAAGTATAATAGGTTCCATTTGTCAGCACATTATCATGACTTATATTTTCCATTGGTTTACATGAACATGGCTAAAATAATCATTTGTGTTTTAATAAAAGTCATTTGCACTACCTTGAAGAATCTTCTGCTAAAGAGTTCTGAGTCACTGACTCCTATTTCAAAACATTCCAGTTACCTCTGCATAGTGAGAAAGTAGGTGATTGTTATCTTTTATGTTGTTTTGTGAAGCTATATATAACATATACATGTCAATAAAAAAAACAAAAACACATTTTATTCTCAATATGATCAGCATTATTTTCCCGAAGTGCTGCAAAAGTGCCAAAATGTGCATTTTCCAATCTCATCTAATCTGACTAGGCTGCGGTCCAGCTGATTGTGCAGGGTTTTCCTACATAGGGGCACATTGACTAGAAGCAGTGGAGGGAGGAATACCAAAGTAGGAGACATCCACTTGGGTGGTACAGGAAAAAAAAATCCATGAACGCTATCCACACTCACATGTGCAAAAAGAAAAAAAAGTGAAAGCAGGAAGGTGTTTCTATGTATCATTGGTTTTTATGGTGAAAATAACATAATTTATGATCTTATGTAATTCCTTGCACACAAAATTGCTAAGCTTGTAATTTCAATAATAAACCAGACCTTGACTTTTAGACAATACACCAATTTCCACTAGTCATCAGCTGCAAGCAGATGGAAACCTTCTATGATTTTTTAGACATTTGTTGCAAAGGAAATAATAAAAGATTGGTCAAAAAGTACCCTACTCACTTTACTGCAACACAACACAATCCTGTCATTTAACTCAGCCCATCAGTAAAGTGAAGATAAAATACTTTGAAATAAATGTTGGTGTATGCTTGATAGGAATATAATGTTTAAAATAAACAAAAAACTTTTTCAAGTATTTGAGTGGCCAAAAACGGTTAACTGTATGAACATTGTATTAAACATGCTTAACTGTCAACCAAACACATACATTATAATAACTAAAGTGGTACCAAGGCTTGGTTCTGTGACGAAACTCGTAATCCAAAATACTCAAATCAGTCTTCTCCATAAAAATTCATTTAAATCAAATTAATCCACGCTGGGCGCTTAAAAACACCACCATTTTAAAATGTAATATCCTTTTAAATAAAAATAATAAGAAATCAAATATTGTATCAAAAACAACTACAGTAGTTTTATAAAGTAAAGTAAATAGTACAATGTTTACCCACTGTAGAACCAGACTTCTATGATATCTCTTGCAAGGTTATTCTCTGTCAAACACACCATCAGCAGCATCTCCATATTTTCATAGCTAAATGTACATATTTTAAAGCTGTTTTTTGATGGTAGAAGTTGTAGCAGCGCTATGCTAATACTGTTCTACCAAGTCAGCTACAGGCACACCTCGGTCATCCACTTTGTCTTCGTCTTTTCAGCACTTCACACTCACTTTCTTTCTTCTCATGATGGGAAAAACATTGTTTTGTCTTTCTAACTTTCTGCCTAATAGCTAGTTAGCTACAATCTAAACCTGGCGATTGAGAAGTGAAGAACACGCATTTCTTTTTATTTGGGGATTTTAAAGCTCATAAAAAGCGTTTGAAAGATGTGTCTAATGGAAGTCACCGTTGTAGCCTTCAAAACCCTCTAAAACTACTTCAAAACCCTCCAACGTTTTGTATACAGACACGTTCATAACAATATGTAATATGTTCAATATTTACAGTATTTTGGTTATTTTAATCATTTCCGAGATTTGTTTCTTCCACGCATTGATTTCTGTTTCCAAAGCAGCGCACGTCCGACTTCTGGCAACAACTTGTGTGTGTTCTTATCGTGGCAGACTTGGTAACAGACAACAAAGACGACTATTTTTGGGCAAATGAGTATTCAAAAGCTTATCTTTTTGAAGTTAAATATACGGAGGATGAACTGCTGCTTCTAGAAGCGAGCATGAAGAAGAGGGTGAAACGTTGGAGCAGATGGAAGCCAAGAAAGTGAGGTGAAAGTCACTCGAAGCTGCAAATGTGGAACAAGCTATTTCAACATAAATGGATTGCTTACCCCAAATTAACATGAAACGCTTGGTTATTATACATGTTACGAAACTTAAATGAAGTATTGTTGACGGTTTTGAACGCATTTTTAAAGTGATTTAAAGGCAGAATTGATTGCTCATATTAGCTGAATTGCTAGCCACCTAGAACGAGACGATTCTTACGTGTTTGAATGCAAAAAAACAACAACCTTTTATCCTCTTGTCTCCCGTAATGGCTGTGAACCAGGGCCGGCCCGTGGCATAGGCCGTATAGGCAAATGCTAAGGGCGCCGTCCATCAGGGGGCGCCACGCCAGTGCCACAAATGTTGGAGGAAAAAAAAAAAAAGAAAGAAAGTTGGTACTATTATTTCTAAATACAAAAAATAATCCCACGTTAATTAAAATGCAAAGTAAAGCCTATTTAATAGAAATATTATTTGTTACAACATTACGCCCCCCCCCTCTCCCTTACCGTAACATGACTCTTTTTGGACGTCACCACATCAAAAAATCAACACAAGATGTCAAAACGGCCAAAACTGTCAGGTGCCCAAGGAAGAAAAAAGAGAAAAGAAGAGGAGTAGAAACGAGAAAAGACAGAGGTAGCAGGTAGGTAACGTTAGCCTACATGAAATTATTTGTCTGTTACAGAATGTGATAGTAACCTGGCTTGTTAGCATTAAGCAAATGTTACATGATTCGGCAATTGCTAATCAATAAATAGCTAGTTCTGTTTTAACGTCGGGTTAATATTGTGGAGGGGGCTAAATTGTTATGGAAAATAATAATGTAACGTTAGGTAATTACTGTACTCCCACCTTACATTCCTCAGGTATTAGATCTTTTAAGCAGGTGTTATTTGTTTACATTGTTATTGCCTTCTGGTTAGCTAATGTTTGCCCTGCAGGTAATAATCACTTGTCCACCCCTTTATATATTAGGTATAGTTGTAAGTAAAAAAAAAAAAAAAAGGTCAAAGATAAAGCTATTCGGTTTCTTGTGAGGGGGGGGGGGGGGGGGGGGGCGCCACCTAAAATCTTGCCTAGGGCGCCAGATTGGTTAGGGCCGGGCCTGCTGTGAACGATAGGTAAAATTCCCAAAAAAGTGCAGTTCCCCTTCAAGAGTAATTCAAAACTTAGTGGTACATGTGGGCGTGACAGCTGGCAGCGTGACCCCAAGATACAGAGCTGGCAGGCGGCGTGCAGGTAAGAAGTCCTTTACTTAAGTACTACCAGCAGAGTGGGGGAACCACAGCGTGGCAAAACTTGTACAATGTTTGTGCCATTGAGAGCATTTTTATTTCAAACAACACCCATACGGTGGTGTTCTGCCTAATTTTAACGACAACCTCACACTTAATTGAAATTCCTAATTAGGTTTTGTTGACACGTCGGCAACAAAAAAGATGATCTTCACATCTGTTGAGAACACATAGTGGTGGTCAGTGTTCTGCTGTCATTTTTTCCTCTACTCTGTAGTGAGCTGATTTTTTTTTCCTCCAAGGACATTTAGCTTAATCCACTTCAGCTGCCTTCATTCAGCATTGAGGAGAAAGATGCCCGAGCTCTTTCTCTTGTTGGTGAAACTGCAAAGCTGTTTTTCATAAGACATAAATATCTGCTAAGACTCAGGGCGTGGTCCTACTTGTAAAAAAAATGACCAGGAACTTTTCCTTGTTGGTGGTGCTCCGTGAGCAGTCGCCGCCGCAGATATGACTTGTATTAAGTTCTTAGACAGCACAGTCCTCTTGAGGATATCACCGTTCTCACTTCCAACACAAAAGAGCGTTTAGAAAAAAATAAAAACTATCACAAGAAGGAATTACTGTAAATCAGTCTTACTAGAAAACATCTTTAATGTTTTTCTAAGTCGAAAAGAAGCTTGAAATGTTGTTACGCGCTATTAATTTATGTCAAATATTTGTTTCTTATTGGGGAACTGTACCAAACAATAAGTGACGAAGGTGTTGGGTCACAGTGCACAACTACTGTGGAACCTCGATTTAAGAACTTAATTGGATTTTGAACAAGAAAAGTCGGTAGAGTGGAACCGCGATGTACAAATTTGATTGGTTGTTCAACATCGTTCATAACCCGAAAAGTTTGTATACTGAAGCAGAGTTCCTCATAAGAATCAATGTAAACATTAATATTTGGTTCTAGCTTCAACGGAAATCCATGCACACACGTGGCTTGGCATTGTCTTGCTGAAATAAGCAGGGGCGTCCATGATAACGTTGCTTGGATGGCAACATATGTTGCTCCAAAACCTGTATGTACCTTTCAGCATTAATGGTGCCTTCACAGATGTGTAAGTGACCCATGCCTTAGGCACTAATACACCCCCATACCATCACAGATGCTGGCTTTTGAACTTTGCGCCTATAACAATCCGGATGGTTCTTTTCGTCTTTGTTGTGGAGGACACGACGTCCACAATTTCCAAAAACAATTTGAAATTTGGACTCGTCAGACCACAGAACACACGTACACTTTGCATTAGTCCATCTTAGATGAGCTCGGGCCCAGAAAAGCCAGCGCCGTTTCTGGGTGTTGTTGATAAATGGCTTTGGCTTTGCAGAGTAGAGTTTTAACTTGCACTTACAGATGTAGAGACTAACTGTATTTACTGATAGGAGTTTTTAAAGTGTTCCTGATCCCATGCGGTGATATCCTTTACACACTGATGTTGGTTTTTGATGCAGTAGGGATCGAAGGTCCGTAATATAATCGCTTACGTGCAGTGATTTCTCCAGATTCTATGAACCTTTTGATGATATTACGGACCGTAGATGGTGAAATCCCTAAATTCCTTGCAATAGCTTGTTGAGAAATGTTGTTGTTAAGCTGTTCGACAATCAGGCATTTGTTCACAAAGTGGTGACCCGAGCCCCATCCTTGTTTGTGAATGATTGAGCATTTCATGGAAGCTGCTTTTATACCCAATCATGGCACCCACATGTTACCAATTAGTCTGTTCACCTGTGGGATGTTCCAAATAAGTGTTTCATGAGCGTTCCTCAACTTTCTCATTCTTTTTTGCCACTTTTACCAGCTTTTTTGAAACATGCTGCAGGCATCATATTCCAAATGAGCTAATATTTGCAAAAAAAATATTTTTCCAGTTCGAACATTAAATATATTGTCTTTGCAGTGTATTGAATTGAATATAGGTTGAAAAGGATTTGCAAATCATTATATTCTGTTTTTATTTACCATTTACACAACGTGCCAACTTCACTGGTTTTTGGTTTTGTATTTAAGAGGAAATCATGGAAATGGAACATAAAAATGTATATGACGCTCAAATCTTAACATTAAAAATGTAGTTAGAACTGCTGTAGTAGAGTGTTATATTATTTACATACACAAAGTTGTATACATGAACTGTTGGTAATTTGGAATGCAAAATTTAGAGAAATCATATTTTAACTATTATGTTGAATAACATTGTAACAATTTTCTGTACAATCACACAATGTCATGTGTTACATTGTATCATGTAGGTCTACTATTTATTTAGACACATGCCCAAACAAACATAACACTGATCAATAGTTTGTTAAAAAATAACAATTTAAAAAAAAAAGGACGCTTCAACGTTAGTGTACAGTGCATCAAAAATATGTGTGCATGTTTATGGTCAGAAAAGAAACAAACTAGTTGTATTCTATATAGTGTATAACTACACTGAGTGTGCATAATTATTGCCGTCTTGGCCAATGCCCCGTGTAAATACAGCAACTAGTGTAATAAAAGTAACGTGTATATGTCTCACATAGCTGTCCTTCTTTGTGTGTTAGCTTGAAAAATTACAAATTTGTCCTTTTGGGTTGTCAAATTGTGCAATTAATAGCGCAAAATTTGCATGGTTGGGTGATGGTTTGGGGTGCCATGTCATCTGCTGGTGTCGGTCCCAAAGTCTGGAGGAAGACAGGAGAGGCACAGGATCCACGTTGCCTGAAGTCTAGTGTAAAGTTTCCACCATCAGTGATGCTTTGGGGTGCCATGTCATCTGCTGGTGTCGGTCCACTCTGTTTCCTGAGATCCAGGGTCAACGCAGCCGTCTACCAGCAAGTTTTAGAGCACTTCATGCTTCCTGCTGCTGACCTGCTCTATGGAGATGGAGATTTCAAGTTCCAACAGGACTTGGCGCCTGCACACAGCGCAAAATCTACCCGGCCTGGTTTACGGACCATGGTATTTCTGTTCTAAATTGGCCCGCCAACTCCCCTGACCTTAGCCCCATAGAAAATCTGTGGGGTATTGTGAAAAGGAAGATGCAGAATGCCAGACCCAAAAACGCAGAAGAGTTGAAGGCCACTATCAGAGCAACCTGGGCTCTCATAACACCTGAGCAGTGCCAGAAACTCATCGACTCCATGCCACGCCGCATTAACGCAGTAATTGAGGCAAAAGGAGCTCCAACCAAGTATTGAGTATTGTACATGCTCATATTTTTCATTTTCATACTTTTCAGTTGGCCAACATTTCTAAAAATCCCTTTTTTGTATTAGCCTTAAGTAATATTCTAATTTTGTGACACACGGAATTTTGGATTTTCATTTGTTGCCACTTCAAATCATCAAAATTAAATGAAATAAACATTTGAATGCATCAGTCTGTGTGCAATGAATAAATATAATGTACAAGTTACACCTTTTGAATGCAATTACTGAAATAAATCAAGTTTTTCAAAATATTCTAATTTACTGGCTTTTACCTGTATGTGTCCTTTTTTGGGATTTCAGAATATGGTCAGCCTAGCTTCAAGACAAAAATAAATATGACAGGATTTCATCTCTGTCAACGTTTTTTGTCTAGTTTTATTTAGTTGAGTAAATTGTCAATTCATTTTGTCATTGTTTTAGTTATTGTGCATTTGTTTTCATTTGTTATTGTCCTAATTACATCAAGGGGAAATAAGTTGATAAAAAGAAGACAAACATGTTTAGTCAACAAAATTAACTCTGGTACGTTGAGATATGGTTTGCACACAGAGGCATATTTGGCGCGATGTAAAGGTTCGTAAACCGAAAAGGTTAAAATCCAGGAAGAGTCCCTATGACCTCAGACGTCTTTCAGAAAGCAAAAATGAGAACTATTTTAAAAAGTAAATGTGTTTCTGTTAAGAGGGTTCATCTTGGATGATGCCTCAAAATGTTCCAGTTCCATTCACACGTTTAAAAAAACCTTTTTAGAACAATGTCTTAAAAAAATATATTGTTCTTGAATAAACACCAGTAGTTAATACTATAATCAATGTTAATTACACAACTAAATGTGGGACATAAATAGTAATGGGAGTATAAGTGTTTGTAGATAGTATAGTATTAGTGCAAATGTTTAACCAACACGTGTACAGGGATATTTCACAACTGTTGGTCTATGTCTTTACTGTGTATATATTTGAACAGTGTTTATGCTGTGTACGTCTCCTGGTTATACTACATCTCGTATTTAAGTTTGTTAATAGGGTTAGGCAATATAAGTGTTTAACTTCAGCCTAAACCCTTTCGGTCTGTAACATTGTCAATTCATAGATGTAAAATTGTTTTTGTTTATTTTATTAACCACTGACCAAAAATAATAATAAATTAAAATAAAAAATAAAATAAAATAAAACAAATAGAGGTGTTTGTAAATCAAGGTTCAATTGTATATGGAAGCAACTTTATCCAAAGTAAACAATGTAAACATGAAAAATGGGTTTCACCCTCGACAAAAGTCCATATTTTAGTAAATATTTGCAAACTTTGAACACATACAGTATGCAGTACTGTTCATCAAACAAACATAACTTTTTATTTAATAACAAAGCCAAAACAACAACAACAACAAGCTAAACTGTCCTAATTTGTACACACTCTCACTAACCCTGTGGGGCACTCACTGTTTTAAATGATAAATCTTCTTAACTTTGACAGCCAGGTCACTACAATGATTAAAAATAAATATGTACAATCCACTTTGTATGAGAATCAGCACCTCCATGTCCGAGTTCATGGTTCTCGCCCGGAAAAGAGTAGAGTGTCATCTCCGGTTTGGGGAGGAGATCTTGCCCCAAGTGGAGGAGTTCAAGTACCTCGGAGTCTTGTTCACGAGTGAGGGAAGAGTGGATCGTGAGATCGACAGGTGAATCGGTGCGGCGTCTTCAGTAATGCGGACGCCATATCGATCCGTTGTGGTGAAGAAGGAGCTGAGCCGGAAGGCAAAGCTCTCAATTTACCGGTCGATCTACGTTCCCATCCTCACCTATGGTCATGAGCTTTGGGTTGTGACCGAAAGGACAAGATCACGGGTACAAGCGGGCCAAAATGAGTTTCCTCCGCCGGGTGGCAGGACCCTCCCTTAGAGATAGGGTGAGAGGCTCTGTCATCCGTGAGGAGCTCAAAGTAAAACCGCTGCGCCTCCACATCGAGAGGAGCCAGATGAGGTGGTTCGGGCATCTGGTCAGGATGCCACCCGAACGCCTCCCTAGGGAGGTGTTTAGGGCACGTCCGACCGGTAGAAGGCCACGGGGAAGACCCAGGACACGTTGGGAAGACTATGTCTCCCGGCTGGCCTGGGAACGCCTCGGGATCCCCCGGGACGAGCTGGACAAAGTGGCTGGGGAGAGGGAAGTCTGGGCTTCCCTGCTTAGGCTGCTGCCCCTGCGATCCGACCTCGGATAAGCGGAAGAAGATGGATGGATGGATGGATGGATGGATGGATGGATGGATGGATGGATGGACAATCCACTTTACCTTCAATCTTCTTGGCGTGCAGCATAACACAGTGGATACTTTCTGAATGCTTTAAACACACATCGCTTGGACATTGCTTTCTTTGGAGTCATATTGAACTAGCAAAACTACAAAGAATATATATAAAAGCTTAATAGAAAACAAAGATGAAGTAGACAAGGTAGCACTGAGCACAGTAGCTAAAGCCTACAACACCTGCAAGCAATGAACATTGGAGTTGGATCAGCCCACCTACAATGGATGTGCTGCCAGGCACAAAATGGCTGCATTGCGAGGCACACAATGAGTGGATAAAAGGTTCGTACAACAAAGCATATTTTTATTTGGTCCTACAAGAATGGGTTTGTAATTCGAGGTTACATTGTATCCGCTGGACGGAAATATACATTTTGTTTTGTAAATACAGTATAAGTTAAGTGAAAATACATGCGCTATGAGGTATGTGTTGAAAGCAGGACGTCAACCTACATTTCCAATATGTGAAAAAAAAAACGTTTTGTGAGGAATAGTTCCAGTCGTTACACGTGACTTGATGCTTGGCCACAATTTTTCATTTGAATAGTGTTAACGATACACATATTTGGGCCCCAATTCCCTTTTCAAAATGTCATTTTTATCATTTGGGGTTTGGCTATTTGGACAGCTTTATCCCGTGTGCTTCCAGCTTTCTACGAGCTGGGTACAACACTGCTGGGTATTCTCCTTGAGAACAGTGACTATGAATCAGGCCTAAGTTTCAGCCAAGGCCTGGATGCGTGTGTGTTCGCGCGCATGTGTGCGTGTGTGTGTGTGTGTGTGTGTGTGTGTGTGTGTGTGTGTGTGTGTGTGTGTGTGTGTGTGTGTGTGTGTGTGTGTGTTGGACTGCACAGTGCATATCTTGAGACCACACAGGTTCCATAAGCATGTCTAAATCTCTCTGCTGCCCTCTATCTTTGTCTGAACATGTCCCTCAGGGACGAGGTCACAAGTTCAATAACAGCGGGGAACCTTCACCAGGATGAACACACACAGTTGTGCTGCTGATTACCCTTCAAAACTCCAAAAAAGTGTTGTTTTTTTACATAAAAAAAAAAAAATGCACATTTTGGATCCAAACCAAACAACTTTGGAAGGTGAGAAAAGAAGTTATGATCAATCAAAAATAAACTGTTCGAAAGTGTTCACAAACTGTAAGGAAGAAGAATCTTAATTAACACCTTGAACCCTATGAAAATTAGATATGTGTTTTCATTATATGAGTCATAACTTAACTAATAATTCACAGAACATATTTATCTATGTATTTATTGATTTATGTTACAAATTTAGCAAAGAAAGTGAACAAACAAATGTGTAAGAAATTGCTATAACATGTAAAATTGGCTGTATTTGATTAAGATCAGCTTCTTCCTACTCCTTTTCGGACATGTTGTGAAAAATGGCTTGTACCATATTGTAAATGTATGCATGTGCAAAATAAAGCAAAACCATAACCATAACTATGCTGCAATCTTGTACTGTAGATTATTCACATACAAAAAAATCCACAAAATTCAATCTAGAATGCTGGTTGACCTGCAATGTATTTGGATTCTCGACCAATTTTAATTAAAAGGAATAGTAAAAATAAAAATCCACTTGTAGAATGAACCTGTCAAAAAAACAGTATACAATTAAAAGGGATGTTTGCTGCAAAATGCCTAGAGGGCGCTAACTTTCCAAAGTATTTTACACAGTATATCTTGCCCGCTTACGACTTCTCGTACGTACTGGCGTGATTACGTATGTAGGTAACACATGCACGCACATTAGCTTTAGGTGTTGTTAGCTAATAATAGCACTTTGGATAGGTAGCGTTAGCGGTCATTGAACGTATATTCTATCATAACAACATCATGACTACAAATCTTGGACTGCTTTTGGGCGGTACAGCTCGTTTGGTAGAGTGGCCATGCCAGCAACTTGGGAGTTGCAGGTTCGATCCCCGCTTTCGCCATCCTAGTCACTGCCATTGTGTCCTTGGGCAAGACACTTTACCCACCTGCTCCCAGTGAAACCCACACTGGTTTAATTGTAACTTAGACTATTAGGTTCCACTATGTAAAGCTCTGAGTCACAAGAAAAAAAAGCGCTTTATAAATATAATTCACTTTTGTATGTGTGCACACTGACTGCACGTAGGTGTTGACGAGACCGGGTGAGTGACCGCCGTAAACACCAATTATTTTATGTGGGCCGGTAAAAATTGTTATTAGATAAACTTTGTAATTGTGAAAAACATAGCAACTTGTCAAACAAATTAGTTCTGTTAAATCACTCACGGTAACAGAAGCTATTTAGTTGTGTTCTTGTTATATTTTTTGCTTTAAGAAATGTTACTCTGAGGAAGTTGCAAACAGCACCTTCAATAGTCTTAGCTTGATCATTGTCCAGAAAGCGCAGCACGGTGAGACAGTGGTTAGTGCTCATGCCTCACAATAAGAAGGTTTTGAGAGGTAGAGCGGCCGTGCCAGCAACTTGAGGGTTTCAGGTTTGATCCCCGCTTCCGCGCTATCCTAGTCATTGCCGTTGTGTCCTTGGGCAAGACACTTTACCCACCTGCTCCCAGTGCCACACTGGTTTAAATGTAACTTAGATATTGGGTTTCACTATGCAAAAGCGTTTTGAGTCACTAGAGAAAAGCGCTATATAAATATAATTCACTTCACTTCACTTCATGTTCTCCCCGTGACTGCGTGTGTTCCCTTCGGGTACTCCAGCTTCTTTCCACTTCCAAAGACATGCACCTGGGGATAGGTTGATTGGCAACACTAAATCGGCCCTAGTGTGTGAATGTGAGTGTGAATGTTGTCTGTCTATCTGTGTTGGCCCTGTGATGAGGTGGCGACTTGTCCAGGGTGAAAATGGATGTACAGGTAAAAGCCAGTAAATTAGAATATTTTGAAAAACTTGATTTATTTCAGTAATTGCATTCAAAAGGTGTAACTTGTACATTATATTTATTCATTGCACACAGACTGATGCATTCAAATGTTTATTTCATTTAATTTTGATGATTTGAAGTGACAACAAATGAAAATCCAAAATTCCGTGTGTCACAAAATTAGAATATTACTTAAGGCTAATACAAAAAAGGGATTTTTAGAAATGTTGGCCTACTGAAAAGTATGAAAATGAAAAATATGAGCATGTACAATACTCAATACTTGGTTGGAGCTCCTTTTGCCTCAATTACTGCGTTAATGCGGCGTGGCATGGAGTCGATGAGTTTCTGGCACTGCTCAGGTGTTATGAGAGCCCAGGTTGCTCTGATAGTGGCCTTCAACTCTTCTGCGTTTTTGGGTCTGGCATTCTGCATCTTCCTTTTCACAATACCCCACAGATTTTCTATGGGGCTAAGGTCAGGGGAGTTGGCGGGCCAATTTAGAACAGAAATACCATGGTCCGTAAACCAGGCACGGGTAGATTTTGCGCTGTGTGCAGGCGCCAAGTCCTGTTGGAACTTGAAATCTCCATCTCCATAGAGCAGGTCAGCAGCAGGAAGCATGAAGTGCTCTAAAACTTGCTGGTAGACGGCTGTGTTGACCCTGGATCTCAGGAAACAGAGTGGACCGACACCAGCAGATGACATGGCACCCCAAAGCATCACTGATGGTGGAAACTTTACACTAGACTTCAGGCAACGTGGATCCTGTGCCTCTCCTGTCTTCCTCCAGACTCTGGGACCTCAATTTCCAAAGGAAATGCAAAATTTGCTTTCGTCAGAAAACATGACTTTGGACCACTCAGCAGCAGTCCAGCTCTTTTTTTCCTTAGCCCAGGTGAGACGCTTTGCGCGCTGTTTCTTGGTCAACAGTGGCTTGACACGAGGTATGCGGCAGTTGAAACCCATGTCTTTCAAGCGTCTCTTGGTGGTGGATCTTGAAGCACTGACTCCAGCAGCTGTCCACTCCTTCTGAATCTCCCCCACATTTTTGAATGGGTTTTTTTTCACAATCTTGACCAGGGCGCGGTGATCCCTATCGCTTGTACACTTTTTCTGACCACAGTTTTTCCTTCCCTTTGCCTCTCCATTAATGTGTTTGGACACAGAGCTCTGAGAACAGCCAGCCTCTTCAGCAATAACCTTTTGTGTCTTTCCCTCCTTGTGCAATGTGTCGATGGTTGGTTGCCTTTTGGACAGCTGTCAAATCTGAAGTCTTCCCCATGTTTGTGTAGGCTTCAGAACTGGACTGAGAGACCATTTAAAGCCCTTTGCAGGTGTTTTGAGTTAATCAGCTGATTAGTTTGTGGCACCAGGTGTCTTCAAAATTTAACCCTTACACAATATTCTAATTTTGTGACACACGGAATTTTGGATTTTCATTTGTTGCCACTTCAAATCATCAAAATTAAATGAAATAAACATTTGAATGCATCAGTCTGTGTGCAATGAATAAATATAATGTACAAGTTACACCTTTTGAATGCAATTACTGAAATAAATCAAGTTTTTCAAAATATTCTAATTTACTGGCTTTTACCTGTATGTAAGGATTTCCAGAAAGCTAAGGACCGGGACCGACTTCTCCCTTCATTTAAATTATTATTTTGTATATTCCTAAAAAAAACAGCGTCCTCTGCAGTAAGTATCGGTATCGGTATTGTTTTTTTTATTATCAGTATCGTTTTTTTTTTTTTTGTTTTTTTTTGTTTTTATTAAATCAACATAAAAAACATACAGATACAATTACAATTAGTGCACCAACCCAACAAAAAGCTTGTCAAAATGATCTAGTATATGACAGCACTTTAGTATTTTAATGAATCTGCAGCAAAAATGTTAGTCTATTCCAAGTTTTTTTTAACTGAACTCATCAGCCGGTCTGAGTCATTCCCCGGCCAGATTTCGCCAGCGGGCCTCTAGTTGATTGGCACTGGCCTAGGCTATTTGCTCATTGGTCAAGCTATGTATACTGTATGTGTTCAAAGCTTTTGACGTCACACTGCTCACATTTAGGTAATTAGCTCACCAATGGAACTCTACTCTCAGGTTGATTTTAAGTTAAAAATGCAATTTACATAAACAGATATTGCATAAAATTCTATTTAGAGTGGACAGGCGCATAGCACCAAATTCTGGGCTCCCATACACAAGACTCCTAAAAAGCCAACCTATAAAAGTACACACACACTTGGTTGTTTACATGCACTAAAAAAAACTAATTACTGAATGGATTCGGTTGAAACCAGCTTTTTAAAACACATCTAAAAAAAATTGTTTTTGTTTTAACATATCTATAACATATCTCAATAAAACCACCTAAATAATTACATTTTGTTAAAAAAATACTTTTTTTTTAAAAGTATATATCTTTTTTTTTAAGTGGCCAGAATATGAATTTAAATAATCATATAACCTGTCATTAGTCCTTTAAATATGATTATACATATGTAAAGTTTTTCTTTTAGATTAGCTGATACACATAGGATTGTCATTTGTGGATAACACAAATGAAGATAATATGTCAGTATTACTATGATTATATTAATATTAGTAGTTAAGTCTCCTCCTGTCTTTAAAAACTAGTGACGCTCGGTTTCTAACTTTAATCGAGGGTCTCTGAATGTGCCACTGTTATGTGCAATGAAATGCAAAGTTGAAACTTGTACGGTACATAACGTTCTCCTATATTGGGGCTCAGCCACAAATCGATTTATCATATTTTTATCTTTCTTCTATCAGCTCATCTTTGTTACAAAATGTCGGCACTCTGTTTGTGAATGATTAAAGGTGAGCTTTGATGACTTTATGACGTCTGTGTTGAGTGAAGTGTTCGATGTCAGGTTTGCCGCTATCCAGGTGAAACAAACGAATCAGGGAGTGTCTAGTAGTTAGACGTTTTGAATTTGATTTAAGCAACCTTGTTATCAAACTTTCACAGCTATAGTATTTTATATTAACATTCATGACGTCTTTTTTATACCTATTTGAATGGCAGAACCACCCCAACTTTAATGCCCCTGAGGGTGCCATTGAAGCTAGAACCGCTACTGGCCTCAACGTTTAGTAATTGTTGTGCAAGTGTAAAAATAAGCTAACCACAATAATATTTATCTATCCATCTGTCCATCAACAAATGACTTCATTGTATTTCAGACAGTGCGGTTGACGGAGGAAGGCACAAGTGATGTCATCCTAAAAGTGTTGAAGCTGGGCCGTTATAAATGAGTTTGTCATCCCACCATGGTTGGCCATAAATGACCTCACCAGCCATGCTGCTGTAATAAACTAAAGCAATAAGAATGTGCAGGAGGGAAAACAGTGCCTGCAGAGAGCTACTGAGAAGCGGAGAAAAACACAAAATGTCTCCTGATGAATATCAATTGATGTCGCTCGGTTGCGTGTTAACACGTACACACACACACACACACACACACACACACACACACACACACACACACACACACACACACACACACACACACACACGCACGCACGCACACACACACACACTGACCATTTGCAGTGTGCTGTGAAAAGAGACTTCCATATGTACTTGTACATTCTGCGGCCCTCTAACCTACAACAGATGTCATCAATAAATACCCATGACCCACGGAGTTGTTTCCAGTGTGTGAGCAGACGTTTTGTTTTTTTTATAGCACGGCTTGTCTAGCTGGTCGACACCTGATTAAACTGCACGTTTTTACAATAAAGACATGCAAAGTCTACAACAACACGTAAGATGCACAACGGACAGGAGCAGTCCAAGAAGCGCAATAACAGCTGAGCTCAGTCGGAGCTGCTACAAAGTGTTCAAAGGTCTGTTACTTAGTTATGACAGAGCACCTCGCCATTCTAATCTTTCCACAAACATCTGGGAGGGGAGACTTGAATGCCCCTTACTCACTTATTTTAACACGTCTTCAGTTTTCCATTGGCTTTGAAAGCAGCACCCGCCTCATGAAATGTGGCATTTCCACGTTAGCGCTACTTTGTCCACTGTCAGTGATGCATGACTATCCTGGTTCATCTTCTCTTGTCTGTGGCTTTGTGGTGACGTGTCAAAGTCTCTTGGGCCGATCTGAAGCGTCTTTAAAAGCGTAACTATTTTCTATTAGGCTACAATATACCTGTCAAGCTTGCAAATGTGTTTTTTTCCTCCAAAAAAATCTAGCATCTCGGAAGTAGTTGTTACCAACCACATGACTGATGAGGTCCCTTGAAGTCCTTGTCAGTGTTTGACCGATCCTTCACTCATCTGTATCTGATAAGCATCACAGATGAATGGAGCATTTCAAAGGACACAAAAGTCTACAGGAAATACATCTCTTAGCCTTTTTTGTACAAAAAGCAAGGCATTGTATTTAGTAGAAAACACTGTACAACTTTACAATAGGGGTACACCTCCATTTAAATGAAAGCTTTTGATTGATTGATCGAGACTTTTATTAGTAGGTTGCACAGTGAATTACATATTCCGTACAATCGACCACTAAATGGTAACACCCGAATAAGTTTTTCAACTTGTTTAAAATGTTTAAATTGATTCATGATACAGATATATACTATTATATATACTATCATCATAATACAGTCATCACACAAGATAATCATCAGGGTGCATACATTAAATTATTTACATTATTTGCAATTCGGGGTGTGGAGGGGTTGGGGGAGTTAGGTTTGGTTGTTATCATCAGTCATCAACAATTGAGAACAGAGAAATGGATATTGAAACAGTGTAGGTCTGACTTGATAGGATATGTACAGCAAGTAGTGGACATAGAGAAAGAGAGAGAGAGAGAGATCAGAAGGCATAAGAAAAGTATCTACATTTGATTGTTTACATTTGATTATTAACAATCCGAGGAGGGTGTTAGTTTAGGGTTGACGTTGCCTGGAGGTGTACTTTTATTGCGGTTTTGAAGGAGGGTAGAGATGCCCTTTCTTTTATACCTGTTGGGAGCGCATTCCACATTGATGTGGCATAGAAAGAGAATGAGTTAAGACCTTTGTTAGATCGGAATCTGGGTTTAACGTGGTTAGTGGAGCTCCCCCTGGTGTTGTGGTTATGGCGGTCATTTACGTTAAGGAAGTAGTTTGACATGTACTTTGGTATCAGGGAGAGCATTATCATATTTATTTGTTCAACATTTACCTAGGGAATTGGGGGTGGCAGGGAATGCATGGAATATACTATCATTTCCGTATTATAAGATGCTACTTCTTTCTCACGCTTTGAAACCTGTTCTGGATTTTTCGGGTTCACAAGCTTTACAAAATTAGCCTCATCACATCAAGCCAATCAAATTGCTGACCAGGTCACGGTGGGACAATAAAAGTGTTCACATTAAATGAAACACAATCACACAATCCTTAGTCAGCCATTTAGGGCCTAATCTATGAAGATCCAATAACATGTGCTAAATAGCGTGTGCAAAGTAAAAAAAAAAAAAAAAAAAAATGTGTGTGCAATAGTGGGCGTGTTGAAGGTGATCTAGTAAGATCATAATAACGAAATACTCATTTCCCTCCACATTTAAGCTATCATGCGCTCAATCCAACCTGTGGGGTTCTGCAATGTTGTTGAACAAACATCACACATCTGTAATCTGTACCACCTTGTATGCACTGTAGAATTGGAACAGATTCTCAACAGAAACTATAGGGCTTAAAAAGTTTGCATTGTGGGTCTTGCTAGACTCTGAATCGCTTATTTACATGGCCGAATGCAAGACTCTGTGCTTAAGATTCATTTTTTGTTTTCTCTTTAATGAATTCAAAACAAGGTGCAAACGTGCCCAATAATTAACTGCCACAATTGTGGTCATAATCGCTTTAGGAAAACACAATTTGAAACAAGATTTTTTTTTAAATATTAGCGTGAAAGCACAGCCGTAGGAAGTTGGGTAATTAAGCTAATAAAGAGACGGCTAATAGCCAGGATAGCAGAGGTGGGACGATCAAACATGACTTAACACCATCACCTGGTACATGTTGGTGTGTTCACGGCATTTTCAGACTGGTACGTTTGATTCAAAGCATGTTTTATTCAGTTACACAAAAAGTATTTAGTAGGCTGTTAGAATCAGCCTAGCAGCTAGCTGAGGGCTACAAAGAACGTGCAGTTTTTCGAAGAAAAAAAAAACATGTTGTCTGTTTACGTTTAGCCAAAGAGATGCTCAAAAATGAATGTGTATTATTTTCAAAGAAGTTAGCGCAGTGATCAAAGTGTTGGGAACTCGCATGACTGCGGTATTTGGGACCCCAAGATGCAAGAACCACGAGAATGACGAGCAGGTAAGAGGATTTTAATATATTTAACAGAGGAGAAGCAGTCATGTATACAAAGGTTCAAAACATAGTCAATCCTCGAGCCCTGAGGGGAGGCAGGCATAAATAGCCGCCTGATTGGCAACTGCAACCAGGTGTACCCGGCTGCCAATCAGGGACAGGTGAGGGGAACAAGCGCTCAGGGACACATGCAGGAAATGTAACAAAAATGAGAGCGCTGACAGGAAATAAACATCAGACAAGGAAACAAATAGAAAGTGACAGAAGTGACAGATCGTTACACAAAGTATTTAAAGGTAATAATGGGCTTGTTTTTTTCAGGGAAATCTGCTTGTGAAATGAGGGTGGGGGACCTCATGCATCTCGGACAAATAAGAGATGAAATAATAGGAATATGGTGCAGTTTATCTTGCTCTGCTCACTTGTTTTTATTGTGTACGGTTCTTTTTTTATCCAGTTTGTTGCCTGCTTTCACATTGTAAACAAAGCTTTTATCCATCCAGTATGTCTACCCAGCCCCCACAATAAATTGTGAAATCACTTGGCCTTTCGAGACCTATTTTTAGCACACTAACGGCACGTTCTGCAATGAGGCGCACAGCACTGCAGCCTTTGGAATGATCCAAGCACAAGAAAATTCAAATTGCAAGACATTAATATAGGCAGTATGTTAATATTTTTCCTAAATGACAAAACAAACACTATTAAAAAAGGACACCAGAACACATCAATTGAATATGTTTTAATCAGCCCCTTTTAATTGCTGAATAAAGGAATAAAGTCTATAATGTTTCCTTTATGACAGTTCAAATATGTTGACACACATATGGAGGACAAACTTGTGTCTGTCCAGCTGGCTGTCGCTGCTGCAGGATCCTCTCCTTTGTCACAGCCATGTGTGTTAAGCCTGGTCTATACTCTCTTATCACGTAGCTTGTGTCCCCTCTGACGACATCTTGTTTGATTTATAGTTCTTCCGTGAGGGGTGGCACCATACTTGTAATTATCTTCCAAAACACTGAGGGGCAGTGTCTCCAGAAGGAACAACTGCAGCTGTCGATGACTTGATACTGCATTTCCTTTTTGTGAAGAGTGACGTCAACCACAAAATCAACATCTTTGACTACACTGCAACTAATCATTCACAATCATTAGTTGACTTCAAATGGATGTTTAACTTATAAACCAGAGGAACATACTTTCATGAAGAAGGACTGTGGAACTTCTGAACGAGTCGCTATTATTAATTGCAACGCTGTTTGGCCGTTTGGACATGTGACAAGAGAGAGCTATCATGTAAATAAAACTGTAAAATAACTATTGTAAGTTAACGACATGCTGGTGTTGATCCGTATGGTCATGTTCACAGTTCACAAATGTTTGTAAATATACCATGCCTGACAAATAATTGAAGTGTGATGTGTGTGAGAGAAAAGACGTGTGTGCATGAGAAAGAATGTGTCGGAATTGAACCTGTTGTTAGCACAACATTGGCGATAAAAGTTAAAAAGAGTGTCATAATTTGTGACTTCTTCCGGATGCAACAACAACACAATACGATGAAAAACACACATTAAGTAATTATTTTTGGAGTGCACCGGGATATTAGGTACACAATATCAGTTATTGTGCAAATGTTTAATCACTGTTGTTTTATATTCATACAATAATTTGTGTATATCAAGCACAAAGTATATTTGCCTGTGTTCAGGGACCCTCCTTGGCAAAAACTGACCAATCAAAAGCTCTGCCTTCTGCGACGCGAACCTAGGATTTTTTGGCGATGCAACCAAGCCTTGCGGGAGGCTAGGTGGGGGGAGGGGGCACGACAGTGACGCAAGTTACGTGACGCAAGAGTATATTCCAGGCTTAACTGTGGCAGTTTGCACACAGATTTCAGACATACTATGTGAAGAAGCAAAATAGCTCCAGCAGAACAGTCTCAGCATCGATAAATCACTTTGCACATGCTGAGTGATTATACTTGCATCTTCCTCTCCCAGTATTGTGGGCGCTCTGATGATCAGCATATGGTCTGCATATACATGTAAACACACACGTTAAATTAATTGCGCTCCTTATTTTGCTCACTTAAGAGACGCAATTTTCCATGCACAAGCTTAGTAGATTAGCTTTGCTTGCCCTATCAAGTTGGCACGTTTTGGTACCAAACGGTTTAGTAGATTCGGCTCAAAGTGCGTTATGCACTTTCCCTCCTCAGGGAGAAGCACATGACAAGGCCCCAAAGCCGAAGGCGATCAACCCGGTCATTGGAAAAGGAAACAGCCGTCGCACAGAACAGAAATCCACAACCACTGATGGGCTCTGAAAGACGAAAAGGATGAAGACCGCGCTCAATGACCTCTTTGGTAGGCTACTGTAAGCCAGGTTGAATTCCAGAATTAACACAAGCGCCTGTGTAAATATTTGATGTTTCAATGTGTACAACTGGGGCTTATAGACTTGTGCGTTCTATGTACAAAATTGCATTTGTCCAAAATTTAGACGGGATGCGGTTCAGGCGGGATGCAATTTATATTTAGGTACACTTTTTTGCACGGAAATTACGATGTTACAAATAAGTGAAGTGGTTCTCTCCTGGCTTTTTCATTTATCCTTAGGGACTTTACTGGACATCTTCAATGGTGTTGATAGAGAACATAGAAAAGGTTTACTGTGTTCCATCACCTTTTCACAGTTCAGTTACTGCGGCCTCGGTGTGTCACAGATTTGAATTGAAACCATTAAACACATTTAGAGTGGAATGCCCACTGAAGTTTTAGAGTGTATGAAGTATTTTAAGAGCATAGGACATGTTTATAAGCTGTGTGGAGTGTGTGGAGAGCTTAAAAAGAAGTTAGATGCAAACAGTATTAATATAAATCTTAGTATGAATAGTGTCCCTACTTTGCCGAAATTCACATACAGCAAGGGGGTTCAGAACGTAATTCTGTGATAATCGAGGAACACTTTACTGCTAATGGATACATGTATTTTCTGTTTTCTTGTCTAACTGCTAATGGATACATGTATTTTCTGTTTTCTTGTCTAGTTTTACATACGGTGTATCACACTCTCTGTTGATGGTAAAGGTTTTGTTGTATAAGTAGTGTTACTTCATTTTTGTTCCAATCTACCGAATAGTACGAAAACTGAACACATTTTCCAATTATAAATAATGCAAACCCAATACTTGATAGGAGGACTAAAGAATACATATATGAAGGTTTGCATTGTTTAATGTGCATTCTGTGAACAAATAAACACCGTTGTCTCATCAGTAAGGAAATAAAATATATTTGCTAAATAACATTATCCGCTTGCGTATTTGACTGGGATCGATGCTGTCAAAAGGAAATGTGAGTTTAAAAATGATTAGAACTGCAAATGAACTTTCTTCTGTTGAGTCTTCATTTATTTACTTTAAATTTAAATCGTAGAGTGCCAAATCTGAAATAAATTGAAAGATTTTGACATTCAAATCAACATCGAAGACAAATCACATCTATTGACGGCTCATTAACATGAATGATTGGGTCGTTGCAGTGATTTATTTTAGCGTGACATGGTAGTGAAGACACATTTAGATTTACGTCTCGTTCTGTAAACCAAGGCGGAAAACAACGGCAACATTTGCATTTCAATTGCAGTCCGGACGCAGAGAAGTGTGGGTCTCCTTTCTGCTTCGACTGCAGCTGGGACTGCTGTGCAAGGCTGTGAGGAGGGGCTCACATCAGTACTTTCTGCTCATTGAAGACATTTACTCCAGAGTGATATGTGCTTTTGTGTTCCTTAAACAAACTAAAAAGTCGCTACATTTTAGGGGTGTAACAGTATTGTTGATACTGCGGTATTTCAGTTTGAAAGTCTTCACAATAACACCGTGACGCTTAATTGTGCTAATTGTATCGAACAAAACCTTGGTATTGTTGTGCTTGTAACGCAAAAGCAAGACAACTTGAAGTATCTTTTGACACACAAAAACATGTGTGCCCTTTATTCCATCAAAGACAAGAATAAAGACTTCTTACATCAAGCTACTCAAAATGGCGGTCACAACTAACCCCCACCCTTAGGTAAATCTCCTGACTGTCACTTAAAGGGGCCGTACCAAATTACTCACGCTTAACTGCATGTATGAATGCTAAACAAGAACCACCTTGTTATGTGCACAATAGAACAATGACAGTGAATAATGACAACAAAGTCAAGTAATCAGGTGTGGTGAATTATGTCCTTAAAGCAGGGGTGCTCATTACGTCGATCGCGAGCTACCAGTCGATCTCGGAGGGTGTGTCAGTCGATCACCAGCCAGGCATTAAAAAAATAGTCCTAAAAATGAGCGATCATAAATCTTCACTATGACGTCACTTTCGTCACTTGATTGACATTCACGGCACCCGAGGGTCTTCTGAGATGACACTGGCTGCTGCCAGCTCATTAAAATTACCGACTGGAAGGCGAGAAACACTTTATTTCAACAGACTCTGGCGCCGTACCTGTCGTCAAAACTCCAAAGACCGACTGCACAGTTGCACAGTTGCGCTAACAAAATAAGAGTCTCAGAAAGCTGGCGTGCACAAGCTAGCAAGCTACGAAGTATTTCTTGTAAAGTGTATACAGAGGAGTACGGAAGCTGGACAAATAAGATGCCAAAAACCAACCACTTTCATGTGGTATTGGACAGAAAGGAGGACTTTTTTTCTCCTCCATTCGAAAATGTGGACCTTATCAGCACCACTGCATAATCAATGCAAGTCATCAGAATCAGGTAATACACCAACTTATATTCTTGTCTTCATGAAAGAAAGGAATCTATATGTGTTAAACATGCTTGTATTATCATTAAACACCTTTTACTTGTTAACAATATTAACTATATGTGTTAAACATGCTTGTATTATCTTTAAACACCTTTAACTTATTAACAATATTAACTATATGTGTTAAACATGCTTGTATTATCTTTAAACACCTTTAACTTGTTAACAATATTAACTATATGTATTAAACATTTGTGTATTATCATTAAACACCTTTAATTATTTAACAATATTAACTATGTGTTAAACATGCTTGTATTATCATTAAACACCTTTAACTTGTTAACAATATTAACTATATGTATTAAACATGCTTGTATTATCATTAAACACCTTTATTTTTTAACAATATTAACTATATGAGTTAAACATGCTTTCATTATCTTTAAACACCTTTTACTTGTTAACAATATTAACTATATGTATTAAACATACTTGTATTATCATTAAACACCTTTAATTTATTAACAATATTAACTATATGTGTTAAACATGTTTGCCTTATCATTAAACACCTTTAACTTGTTAACAAAAACATATATTTCTTAAATAAGTAAATATAAATTATATATATGAATGAGGTAGATCCCCACGACTTGATCAATTGAAAAGTAGCTCGCCTACAGAAAAAGTGTGAGCACCCCTGCCTTAAAGCAACCGCTACACACGTCCCCCCAGATTTCGCCATCACAAAGGAACTAAACCAATGATTCTTAACCTGGGTTCGATCGAACCCTAGGGGTTCGGTGAGTCGGGCTCAGGGGTTCGGTGGAGGTCAAAACACACCTGACTCATCGTGTAAATAAAATCTTCTCCTTATCGCCGTATTACGGATACGGCAACAGCAGAAGTCACACTGATTTGCAGGTGTGTAATTTGTTGTGAGTTTATGCACTGTGTTGGTTTTGTTCTTTGAAAAAGGTGATGTTCATGCACGGTTCATTTTGTGCACCAGTAAAAAAACATGGTAGCACTTTAGTATGGGGAGCATAATCACCATTAATTAGTTGCTTATTAATATGCAAATTAGTAACATATTGGCTCTTAACTAGTCATTATTAAGTACTTATTAATGCTTTATTTGGCATGGCCTTATTATAACCCTTACCCTCTAACCCTGGCCCTAACCCTCTAACCCTAACCCTAACCAAATAACTCTAAATTAAGTCTTTGTTACTTAGAATATGTTCCCCATACTAAAGTGTTACCAAAAACATATAACTGTCTTGAATTTGAAAAAAAACAACATTTTATTTTTTACTAAAGAAGGGTTCGGTGAATGCGCATATGAAACTGGTGGGGTTTGGTACCTCCAACAAGGTTAAGAACCACTGAACTAAACAGTCAATGGGCACGGATGGGCCGACCAGACCGCATGCGCTGGACTGGTACTAATGGCGGGGAGTCTGCAGAGGGGACGGGCAGGGCATTTGCACTGTCGAAGGTCCCGGGGGCCTGTGTAGAAGGATGCAAAACCTTATCGTGGGGCCCAGGTAGAACGGGCAGACGTCCCCGGCACGGGGGTACGGCCTTGGTAACCGGCTGACTAAGATCCAAGTGGGTCGCTTTAAGCCGGTCCACCGTGATTCTTTCAGACCGACCCCCGATATCCAACAGGAAATGCTTGTCTCCGCTCTCCAGGACGCGGAATGGCCCATCGTAAGGAGGTTGAAGAGGGCCGTGGTGGGCGTCGTGGCGAACAAAAACAAATGCCGCTCTTCGTAAAGGAGCGAGAACATGAGACGGCGTAAGGTCGTGTTGGGAAGTGGGGATGGGGGCAAAACCCATGGCGGCAGTTTGTAGTTTTTTTACGGTGCTTTATCGTTGGCCGGCTCTGGGAATAAACCACATCTCACAGAGTCCTCTGCGCAGCGCAGGGCGCCAAGGTGGGGGCGTGGAACGCCGTAAGTAGGAAGTGAAATGTGTTCGTAGTCGATGAGAGGAATTGTTTTTTTGGACATTTCCTGAAAAATTTCATCAAAATCTATCCATACCTCTTTGAAACTGTGTTGCTAAGAAACAGACAAATTGTCAGAGTTTGTAGGTGACGGACCCCAAGATGCAGAGAAGGCGGAAGGCATTGTGCGGGAAAACATGATTTAATGTTCATAAAATAAAGGAAAAAACACAAACCAGGAACTACGAACAGGAAACAGGATGCCAGGAAAACAGGAACTGGAAGACGAGGAACAAAAAGACAGCAAGCTACAAACATCTACAATAAATAGCTTACCGCTACCGCTTACAGCTACACTGGCATCGACAAGTAGGAATGACAATAATCCAGCACTGACTGGAGGAGAAGGCAGGTTTAAATAGCAGCTGGCTGATTGACACCAGGTGTGGCCAGGTGCCAATCAGCCACAGCTGAGGGGACACAGCACTCAGGGAGACAAGTAGGAAATAACCAAAATAAGAGCGCCGACAGGAAATAAAGACAAACAGAGGAAAAACTCAAAACATAACTAAACTGTCAGTGACAAACCTGACACAAATAAACCCTGGCAAAAACATAACCTCTTCGCCAGAGGTATGAAAGTTAAAGCGCGCCACTTTCGTTTCGAGCGTTTCCAAGGCGACACAGAGCCACCGGGTCATGGCACAGTGTACAGAGGTAATCACCCCAAAAAATGTTCAACGCAGGAACTATGAGGAAACTGAAAAACTACTTGATACATCCTCAATCTATCCACCCGTGTTTCCACCGCTTGCTTCTCTGGATGTCACGGGGGGCTGAAGCCTCTCCGCCAATCTGCAGTCAGGCGAAAGGCAGCTTACACCTTGGACATGTCGCCTTCTAATAAACCTTCATCCAGGAAATTGTATATATTGTATATATTGTGTACATGTTATAGACATAATATAATATATCTGTATATATACAGGTATTATTCTGTACACATATTATGTATGTATTCGTATATATGTTAGATTTTTTTATCACTATATTAGTCTATTTATACCTGCATTGTCCTTTCCATCCTTACACTTTCCATCATTGTAACTGAGCTACTGTGTTGAACAATTTCCCTTGTGGATCATTAAAGTTTGTCTAAGTCTAAGTCTAAGGAAAGAGAAACAGCAAATGGCAGACTGATACAAACATGTCCACTGTGGAGGTCACTGCTTGTCGGAAAGTAAAAGTTGAATGATACTAAAGTGAATATTATTGTTTTACACTGGATGTTTACATTGTTACTTTAAAGACACGCAATTGTTATTTAAAAAAAAAAAAACATTTGCTTGAAACAGTGGATGTTCCTGCACTATTGATCGACCAGAGTGCAGTATTAAGTATGATTAGAAAATGTTTGCAGTATTTTCGTGTTCAATTACAGTAAGGGTGTTATCCTAAACCAGGGGCCCGTGGGAAATCCCCAAAAATATTTTAAAATAAATTTTTTTTTTTTAGATTATTAACTTTTTAAATCTGTCCTTTCTAATCCATTTTCTACCGCTCGTTACTCTCGGTGTCTCCTAGCCGCTCAGGCAAATCATATTGTCAAAAATGCATCTTCCCATCGATAACATGACATCATCACGCTCGAAATATATATATATATATATATATATATATATATATATATATATATATATATATATATATATATATATATATATATATATACTGTATATATATATATATATATATATATATACAGTATATATATATATATATATATATATATATATATATATATATATATATATATATATATATATATATATATATATATATAAATATATATATATATATATATATATATATATTCCGAGCGTGTTTATATATGTATATATATATATATATATTCCGAGCGTGTTTATATATATATATATATATATATATATATATATATATATATATATATATATATATATATATATATATATATATATATGTATATAAACAGCCCAGCCCCGGGCAAAATGTTTTAACCCAAAGTGGCCCCCCGAGTCAAAACGTTTGGGGAAAAAATGTTTAGGACAGGTCCTAAACATTCCTGCCACTTAATTTTAATTTTAGACACTATAACATTTAAAAGTTTTTTTTTGGTTGTTATTTTTTTTTTATATACACTGCAATTATATCATACTGTGACCTTAATACCGTGATAATACCGTACTGTGAGAAAAAAAGTCACTAGAAGAAGTTGTAAAGTTGCCAGATTTAGCAAGAAAGTCAACAAGTCAAATAGTTGCCAACTCATTAAGCACCCACACACACACAATAAAAATGATTAAAGGGTGGATCTGTAACAAGACAGTGTTCTAAAACCGATTTAACTATTTTTGTTGAAAACCAAATCCTACGATAACCGCGGCGTACAAAAACCGAGATACCACTATAGTGTCTTTGGATGGATGAAATGTATTCAAATTGCATTCAATTTGGTTTTATAAGTGGGAATAAAAACATACATGATGTTTGGACTACTAGAGAAATGAGTACGTTTAAAAGAGAGGTAGGTTCATTGTTTTTTGTTGACTTTTTGTTGAATAATTTGCAGACACTACAGTTAGCTGCACGGTTTATAGACCTGTAGACTAATAATTTAACTTATCATTCTGCTAACGTAGAAAAATCACAAAAAACACATTGATTCATCCAACAGTCATGATCGATTGCTGGATCTTTAGCTGGAACTCTACTAAACGAGGGGAATCCTGTTCAGGAGTTTGACACATGTGGTGACTCAGAAGCTTTGCATGTTAAGAGAGTGAACCTTGGTGGTCCATTCTTAGTCAGTATTAAAGTTGCATTATTTTTCTTCCTCTTGACCCATGGAAATGTTCACAACACCGAGATGCCCTCTCTTAGAAATACCAGCTGTGTGTGGTTACATAACAGGAAACAGCTGCCAGAGGCTATCCCACTGTCTGGACTTATGTACAGGTTGTAGGGTTTGTTTTGAGAACATGCCTACTTATTGGGGAAGCATCTTGGAGTCAATGGACTGGAAGAAGCTCAGGGTTCACAGAGCAAGATAGTCAGCAGCATCAGGTGGCAACATGCTTAGCTGGACCATAAACTCATGAGGAAGTTCTAATACAGAGAGTCAAGGACATTTTTCAATACTTTAAATAATTTATAATAATAATAATAATAATAATTTTCAATACTTGAAAATGTTAGTTTTGTTTTGGCGGTTTGAATTACGGTCCTGTAGAATGTGTATTTACTCCCATAGTTCAAAGACATAAATGCTGCTTCACGACTACAGGAGTCAATGTGAATCTCATCCAAAGTCAGCGGGATATAAGCTTCAGCTCACCTCCTCTGACCTTCAATAAGATACAGTAAATTATGGAAAATACAGAAATGGTCTTCTGATAACCAGAATTACTTAGATTCACTTTCCCCAGAAATCTACATCTACCCCAATATAGTACCAATAAATACGCGCACGCACGCACACACACACACACACTCACGTACGCACACACACACACAGGCAAATTAGTAGAAACACTTACATTTCTTAATCAATTAGCAAAGCAAGGTAATTTAAACATAGAATATAATGGCATAGCAATTAATATTTATAGTACGGTAACTTACGATAAGTCTAAATAATCTACACTCACACACACACACACACACACACGCACACACACATGCACACACACACGCACATATAGAAAACCATTCACACTCACAATCACACATACAGTATGGACCATTTAGAACAGGGGTCATACTCGGTTTACTCGGGAGCCGCTGGAGATATAGTATGGATGAGGCTGTGCCGCACAAATGATTCACTTTAGAATCATGTTTTGATCTTGTGCCTGTTAACTTGTTAATTACTTCTACCAGCATCTATTTGGACCGTGGGCAATGGTAGGCCTTAAGTCATTATACATATTCTGTTAGAAATACTTAATTTACTTATTCCACTTTCATACAGTAAAATAATGTCATTCCCAAATGAGTGTCACATAGAGCAGGATTTTTTTTTTCTCGAAAAAATGTTCACACAACGCTATTGTATTGGCAGAATGTCATAGTGGAATATGTTTTTAAATGTTTTACTTGAATGCAAGTCATTTATTTTCCTCAAAACTTGGTAAAAGTTTTGTTCAAAGTACCTTTAGGATTTATTTTAAAGTGAAATTTGGAAGCAACCACAGTAGTCAGAGTCTCGTCACTTATCTTTGCACTGGCGTATGCATTGACCTGGTCACAGACTGTACAACAACACAAACTTTTCACGGTTAAGGTAAAGGAGCACAAACATAAATTGGGTGATTAATCTGCGTTGACACATGACTAATGCAATATGTGTTTGCAATTAATCACAACATTAAATGTGTTAAATTTTATAGCCATAATATTTTTTCTTTCCTCTACGTTTAAATACAAAAGTTTAAAGGACTGTTTTATGTTCCCTTTTATTGTCCAGAGCGTTGAATGTGATGGTCGCACAGAAACATTAGATCTACCATGTTTAAAATACTCACATTCAGCACATTGTACAACAGGGCAATTTAACTGGCTGCTGAAAGCGTCAAGAGAGAAAAACAGTTTTTCGAGTAACAAGTATGGGAATTGAAAACGGTTCCCAGTTTATCAATTCCTCGGCATCGTTTGAATGAATCCCTTAACGATGCTAGTGAATGGGAATGACGTCCTTACGCAATGTCCGTAGTGATGGTAGACAGAAAAATGGCGGCCAGGGGGAACAAACGCTCCAAAGTTAGTCTACATTTTACGAAAAAAGGTTGTAATAGCGATACTTGTAATAATTGCAAGGCTGCTTTTTCATTAAAAGAAGGAAATATGAAACATTTGAACACAGAGCATGCAACAACTATAGATGAATGTCACGTTTTTTTAAAGGGGAACTGCACTGTTTTGGAATTTTGCCTATCGTTCACAATCGTTATGAGAGACATGACGATGGATATTATTTATTTTTAATTTTTGCATTTTAATTATTAAATAAATGCGATCAGAAGTCCGCTTACAATGGAGCCTATAAGAACCGCGCAATTCCGCCTATAAAGTCTTCAAAATAACTTCCAAACACCTCCATTGAGGTTTTATATACATGATGTACAATTTTGTAAGTATATATGTAGTGTAGTAACAGGTACATTTATAATACCATTTAATATTAACATATTTTGATAATTTTAAGCATACGCGGCACATTCATTTAAATAACGCCTCACGTTTTGGGTTTTTTTCTTCATCACTGATTATTACTCACTGTAGACTTCATGAGAGCCAACAAACATAATAAAACGTCACTTACTTGCGTAAGGTCTGCTGTCATTAGGATGCCGACTGCTGGGATGTTCATATGTTCCCATTTTGGCGAAGAATGACACATTACCCTTGTCAAGAAAAGGGAGGGTCAAATGTCTTTTCGTGTCCTCGTCCTAAATGGCTGTCAAAGTGTACCGACTTGTCGGAATACCTACTCAGACGTCTCATATCCAAGTGAGATGGATGATTTATGATGTAGCACATGAATGTGACAAATGTACGGGCCACGGGCCGTATCAGGCTTAATTATGAGCTGCAATTTTTAATGGAAGAAAATGCTGTTCTAAATGTGTCCACTAGATGTCGCAATAGCAATTCAAGTGTCCCACGTCACACGTGACAGTGTTAAAAGATGATGTGTCGGCTGACTTTAAGCACCCTCTGGATTGACTGCAGCTACTCCAATCATAGCAGGTGGAAGCAATCAGCTGCTTCTGTTCAATGTGTTCTCCATGGCGTTTTTGAAACTGCACCATTTTTTTCCTCAGAATTTTCAACTAACTTGAAGTGAAGTGAAGTGAAGTGAATTATATTTATATAGCGCTTTTCTCTCGTGACTCAAAGCGCTTTACATAGTGAAAACCCAATATCTAAGTTACATTCAAGTCAGTGTGGGTGGCACTGGGAGCAGGTGGGTAAAGTGTCTTGCCCAAGGACACAAAGGCAGTGACTAGGATGGCGGAAGCGGGGATCGAAACTGCAACTCTAAGGTTGATGGCACGGCCACTCTACCAACCGAGCTATACCGCCCCAATTGCTTTGTCAAGAGGATTATCTGTTATATGTACATTTTCAGAATGTGCTTTAAATTGTGCTTTCTTTGCCAAAGTAAGACAAAGAAATAAATCTGAATGTGTCTTTATTTTTATTCTCAAGTTTTAATGCCATGATTTTACCAGTCTGCTCCGCGTGGGAATAGCTGTTCTTCCATGCGGCCCCAGAGCTAAAATGAGACTATAGACCTACGAGGAGCAAGGAAGTGAGAAAGCAGCAGACCACTCGATGATATCAATATCGGCACACATGGAAGTGATCACGGCTATAAATAGTTAGTCTGCGTTAGAACTTATGATAACAATATCACTCATAATTGGTTCATATTCAAATCACGAAATGTAAATGGAGTACTGTTGGCGGTTTTTGAATGGTTATTTATTAGATTTTATGAGCGAAATAGAGGAGTTCCCAT
Organism: Nerophis lumbriciformis; assembly: GCF_033978685.3. NCBI lineage: Eukaryota > Metazoa > Chordata > Actinopteri > Syngnathiformes > Syngnathidae > Nerophis > Nerophis lumbriciformis. The sequence goes on from NC_084555.2 coordinate 28,087,351, forward strand.
TGGCTGCACTGTAAGCGGACTTTTATTTACAAGTTAGAATGCATTAAAAAAAATACATACATCGTCATGTCTTTTTAATCATTGTTAATGATAGGCAACATTCCAAAAAAAGTGCAGATCCCCTTTAACCGCTCCAATCTCATCCTCGTAGCAGTTGCGCCCGCACATCATCTGCTATGAATACAACAGGTACTCAATCACCGCCTATCATGTTGGGGCTATTATTTGTTCAATTGAAATGAATGCCTTCTCATTTAGATGAGCATATCATCGAGAGTCTGACTGGCAGTAAGTACTCGCTGCAGTTCACGTCTGCCGCTATATTCTCCTTTCATCGCAACAGGGTAGCGTACAAGCAGTGACTAAGTCTGTGGTCAAAAGCTTTCACCCATTTCCCACAGTGCTCCTGATTTTCAAAAGGTGAATGTTCAATTGTAGTCGGAGAAAAGTCTCATGTTTTCCTGCAATCACGTTTTCAATCAGTCATTATATCATGCAGGTGAAACTCCATCCATCCATTTTCTACCGCTTGTCCCTTTCGGGGTCGCACGGTGTGCTGGACCCTATCTCAGCTGCATCTGGGCGGAAGGCGGGCTACACCCTGGACAAGTCGCCACCTTATCGCAGGGCCAACACAGATAGACAGATAACCTTCATACTCGGATTCACACACTAGGGCCAACTTAGTGTTGCCAATCAACCTATCCCCAGGTGCATGTCTTTGGAGGTGGGAGGAAGCCGGGGTACCTGGAGGGAACCCAAGCAGTCACGGGGTGAACATGCAAACTCCACACAGAAAGACCCTGAGCCCAGGGATCGAAACCAGGACCTTCGTATTGTGAGGTACAAGCACTAACCCCTGTTCCACCGTGCTGCCAGGTGAAACTCATGAAATTAAAATGTTGTGTAAAAGTTCATTCATGTCAGCAATTCAACTTAGAATATGAAACTAATATGTAATATAAACTCATGCAAAGTGAGCTGTGTCAAGCCTTTGTATATTTATTCATTTGCTGAGATTTTCATTTGATGGTTTTCATGAACTGTAAGCCATAATCATCACAATTATATCAAAAGAAGGCTTGAAATATCTTGAGTTGCTTGTTCTTCCGGTTGAGTACGCATGGCGTGAAGACGTATTAGCCTCTAGCTCCCGCTTTACTCTTCCTTTTAACATGCACCCCACCTGTATTTGAAGAGCATTTAACCGCTGGTAACTCTTTTCTACTACAACGACGCATAGCAACACGCTTGATGACCGACAATGCCTCCCAAATCTGCAAAGTCGCAAGAGAAGGTAGAGGCAGATGCTGCAGCCGTTAGCAAATCTGAGCTGATTGCTATATTATCGGACCACAGATCAACCTTGTTAACTGAGCTTAAAACATCCTTTAGCGAGGTGAACGAGAAGCTGTACGGACTTCAGGAGACGGTCAATAGACATAACTATATACTGACCTCATTAGAGGAAAATGCCGAATCCCTACATCAGCGGTTGGAGCAGGTGGAGGCTGTTTGTGACATGCTACAGGCCGACAACCAGAAGCTAAAGGCTAAGCTCACCGACCTGGAGGGAAGGAGCAGGCGGAGTAATGCCCGGCTAGTTGGCTTACCTGAAGGGATAGAAGGCCCGCAACCTACCAAGTTTTTCTCCTTGTTGCTGAAGGAAGTACTTGGTGAGGAAGTATTCGCCTCTCCACCTGAGCTGGACCGCACTCATCGCAGCCTGGCCCCCAAGCCGGCACACGGGGACAAGGCCCGACCTATCCTGCTCTGTTTTCATCGCTTCCAGAGTAAAGAGCTGCTGATCCGGGAGGCTAGGAAGAAAAGTACGCTGCAATACCACGGGCACGCGTTCAGAGTGTACGAGGACTACTCTCCAGAGGTAGTGAATCAGCGGAGGGCTTACCGGACTGAGATGGCGTCTCTGTACAAGATGGGACTCAAACCCTCGCTACTTTACCCGGCCAGGCTACGCATCACACAGACGGACGGCACTCGCGTTTGGCTCGGATCAGTAGCCGAGGCAGCTAACTACATCAATGCGTATAAAGACTCTTCATAACGGCCTCATCAACAAACTTTGTTTATGAGTTACAGTGAGTTTAAGACCTGGACTGTATAATCATATTACACGTTATACTTTCTACCTCAATCTATATGACTGTTGTTGCTACCATGTGTTTATAGCTAGCTTTTATATCGGTCCAGATAGAAGTTTGTAAAGTCTCAGCAGCATATAATTCATCTAAACCGATAATTTATTATTTTCTCATTTTCCCTACCTCATTTGAGATGCACGTGTATAAAGGAGCCCTTTTTTCCCATTTTATTTGTATCTTTTTTGAAAATGATCAAGCTTCATTGGTTTATTTCATTTTGAAGGGTTTTGTGTCAAGTTTTTTTCTAGTTTAAGTTGTGAAGGTTTAACATAGTTAATTTCTATCTCAATTTTGAAATGCTGCTGATCTAAATGCACTACTTACATGCAAGCTATGCACATGTCACAAGAATAGCTATTGAATTGTATTTATATATTTTCTGTTTTTTTTTTGTTTTTTTTTGAAAAAGCATTTATTTTTTGATTATATATACATTTAATAGTTTACCCTGTTCTATTTTATTTACATCTAATATATATCTCTGTACTCAGTTATTTTCCCTGTATCAGGTGGGGTACTTAATAGGTTAATAATATGGGGCAGTAGAGGGTTTTTTTTTTTTTTTTAAGAAGTAATCTGGAAGTCTTTAAGTTAGGTAGGGAAGGTGTGCTGGTTTTTTTTTTAATAGCTGAATTCACCTTAGGGTTGGGGGGAGGTTGTTTTTGTTTTGCTGTCACTCAAGGCATAAAGGCTGGTCACTATTACTTGAGTACTTGGTCTAAACTTAATTGGCACCGTATCACCTGTTTGATGTTTAACTGTCTTTCCATATCACACATAGAAGCAGCATGAACTGTGACATCAACCTCGTTAGCTGGAATGTCAAGGGCCTGAATCACCCGGTAAAGAGGAAAAAAGCACTAGTACACCTTAAGCGTCTGAGGACGGGAATTGCCTTTCTGCAGGAGACCCACCTTCGAAGGTCAGATCACTCTCGTTTAAAATGTGGTTGGGTGGGTCAGCTCTTCCATTCTACTTTTCAGGCTAAGGCGAGAGGCGTCGCCGTATTGATAAATAAGGATATATCTTTTACCCCCTCTGGTATCATAGCAGACTCAAACGGACGTTATATTATAGTTACTGGCCAACTCTATAACACCAAGGTTGTACTGGCTAACATATATGCTCCGAATTTTGATGATGCCCAGTTTTTTGATCGTCTCATCAAATTACTTCCAGATCTAAACTCTCACCAGCTCATTATGGGAGGTGATTTTAATTTTTGTTTAGAACCTGGGATGGACAGATCAACAGCCAGAAAAGGTTATGTAGCATCTAAATCAGTTTCCTATATACAAACTTTTCTTTCGGAATTTGGCATATCCGATATATGGCGTTTTTTGCATCCAAAAAGTAGGGAATACTCCTTCTTTTCGCATGTGCACCACACATATAGCAGAATCGACTATTTTTTCACTGACAATAAATTAACTCCCTACATAAGTTCTTGTGAGTATCAAACTATATTAATATCTGACCATGCTCCCCTTTTATTGAAGCTGAATTTGCCTGAATCAAGGACAATTAGAAGAAATTGGAGGTTTAACTCTCAATTATTAGCAGATGAAAATTGTTTACTTTTTTTATCAGAACAAATCTCTCTTTTTGGAAATAAACATGACCACAGATGTTTCAGTTGCAACTGTTTGGGAGGCCCTTAAGGCTTACTTAAGAGGGCAGATAATATATTTTATGGCTAATAAGAGAAAGAACTCTGAAGCAAAACAACTAAGTCTGGACAAGCAAATAGCTGAAATTGATAAAATATATGCACAATTCCCATCTCCTGACTTATATAAAGAACGTATGAAACTTAAAGCAGAATATGACCTTATTTCATCATTTTTCATTGAAAACCTTCTGCTCAGGAATAGGAGCGTTCTGTATGAACATGGTGAGAAGACAAGGGAAATTCCGTCCAGACAATTTAAGGGGGCAAGAGCTAAACAAATTATCAATGGGGTGCTTTCTCAGGATGGTAGGGTCACTACAGACCAACAGGAAATAAATAATATTTTTAAAGATTACTATTGTAAACTGTATGCGTCCAACAGTCCCTCCAATCCCAATGCCATACAGGACTTCTTTAAGGATCTACTTATCCCATCCTTGCCACCAGATCAGGTCTTAAATCTAGATAAGCCAGTAACACAACAAGAAATATTGGAGGCCATTAAGTCTCTGCAAACTAAAAAATCACCTGGTTTGGATGGTCTGCCGTGTGAATTTTATGTGAAATTCTCTACACAGTTAGCTCCTATTTTGGCAGCCATGTACCGTATTCAGAATCACTAGTAGCGGGATTTCTCCCAACCACCCTAAATCAGGCATGCATAACATTACTGGCAAAAAAGAGCAAGGACCCCTTAGACTGCGGATCCTATAGACCCATATCTTTGTTAAACACAAACTATAAAATATTGGCCAAAGTATTAGCTTACCGTTTGGAAAACATTTTACCCAGTTTAATATCCCCAGACCAGACAGGTTTTGTTAAGCATAGACGCTCCTTTTTTAATACCCGACGCCTGTTTAACATAATGTACACTCCTTGTCAAGCTGCTTCAGAATGTCTTCTCTCTATGGATGCAGAGAAGGCATTCGATAGAGTAGAATGGGACTACCTCTTTGAAACGCTGGCAAAATTCGGATTTGGGGAAACATTCATCACATGGATAAAACTGTTATATTACAGCCCTTCTGCTATGATTCTGACTAATAATTTGTATTCAAGTCCTTTTGATTTACACCGTGGAACTCGCCAGGGATGCCCCCTCAGTCCCCTTCTTTTTGTCCTGGCTATCGAACCCCTAGCTTTAGCCATTAGATCTAATCACTCTATAATGGGCATAAATAGAGGAAACATAGAACATAAATTGTCCCTTTATGCTGACGATCTTCTCCTTTATGTGTCCAACGCAGAATCTGCAATTCCATTAATTCTTAGCCTGTTACAACAGTTTGGTGAAATCTCCGGTTATAAATTGAATTTAAATAAAAGTGAGCTACTGCCCTTGAATATGGACGTCTCAATACTAGAAAACAATGTGTTGCCCTTTAAGATCACTACAGACAGTTTTAATTACCTCGGAGTTATTATTACAAAGAATTTTAAAGACCTCTTCAGGCAAAACTTTGGGAAGTTGTTTACACAAACCAAGCAAGATCTGGCTAATTGGATTCCCCTTTTCATTTCACTTATAGGCAGAGTCAATGCAATTAAGATGACTGTGCTTCCAAAATATTTGTATCGGTTTCAATGCTTACCTGTATTTATCCCTGGTACATTTTTCAAAAAATTAGACTCAATAATCTCATCTTATATTTGGAATGGCAAACAGCCACGTCTGCGCAAGGAGTTTTTACAAAGAGCAAAACATGATGGAGGTATGGCCCTTCCAAATTTCTGTATGTATTACTGGGTCACCAACTTGCATTGCATGTCATACTGGACATATTACCATCTACATAAGGAAAGTCCTACATGGGTGAAGCTGGAGACACATTCTTGTGGTTCTGCTTCTTTAGCAGCCCTAATGGGTGCAGCTTTGCCTCTATCAGTGAAGACAATTAATATTAATCCTGTAGTAAGTCACTCGCTCAAAATATACTGTCAATTTCGAAAACATTTTAACCTGCAAGGAATGAGCCTTTTCAGTCCAGTAGCATCAAATCACTGCTTTCCACCTTCAACACTTGACACAGCTTTTAATATGTGGCATCAAAGGGGTTTGAAATGCTTCAATGATCTTTTTATAGACAATATATTCGCCTCTTTTACGGAGTTGTCCAAGAAATTTAATCTACCCAGTTCCCATATATTTAGATATTTCCAGATAAGGGATTATGTTAAAACAGTTCTTCCGCAGTTCCCTAACAAACCCTCTAAATCAACCACAGATGAAATTATGTCTTTAAATCCAATAAAGAAGAGGGCAATCTCACATATACTTAATTTACTCTCAGGATTAGAATGCACTTCCATGCTAAGAATCAGAACAGCATGGGAACAAGACCTCCAAACATCAATAGATGACGTAACCTGGGCAAAAATTGAGAAAAGGGTTCACTCATCTTCAATGTGCGCACGACACTCACTGGTCCAATTTAAAGTGATACACCGGGTGCACTTCTCAAAAGCAAAATTAGCAAAAATATTTCCCCATATTAACCCATTATGTGATAGATGTAAACTAGATAACGCAACATTAATACACATGTTTTGGCTTTGTCCGAAGCTAAAGGGGTATTGGAAGTCCATCTTCGAAGCACTCTCCACGGTTTTAACAATTCAAATCGATCCAAACCCTTTCATTTCTGTATTTGGAATCATTCCTGAAGGGATGGAACTACCTGTCGGGGGTCTCAAAATAGTTGCCTTCACCACCCTCCTTGCACGCCGCCTGATATTGTTGAAGTGGAAGGAGGCTGACCCACCCTTAGTCTCCCACTGGATAAGGGACGTACTAGCAAACCTGAAGCTGGAGAAAATAAGATACACATTACGGGGCTCTGAAAACAAGTTTTTTAAAGTGTGGAGACCTTTTTTGACTTTTTTTGACCAATCTTCTACACAAGTGCAGGAAGAGACCTAGATATGTACCTAGATATGGCCTTGTCATGCTGCGTCTACATTATGTTTCAGTTTTCAATTACTGTGTTTTAAGTGCCTTGTACTGAACTTTATCTATTTATTTATTTATTTATTTTTTACTCCGGGTACTTTTGTACTCTTACTTTTGTTTTTTGTTTTTGTTTTGAGTGACAGCAGGGGTAGGGGATGAAGAGGGTTTGAATATGTTGTTAATGTGAATGTGAAATCAATAAAAAGAACTATGAAAGAAAGAAATATCTTGAGTTGCATGTTATCAACCTGTCATATAGTAATTTTACGTTGTAAATCTAAACAAACCATTATATTTTTTTTAGTTTCACCACCATATTTTCTGGGGGAATGACAACGATTCTTAAACGTTTTGAAAATGTTAATATATGTTATATTCCACATTTGTTTCATTTTGGTAAATTTTACACAAGGCATTCACACATATGTTTGATGTACGTGACAATGTCATTATCCATACGTTTGTTGTGACATTGGACGGCACTTTTAATGCAGACAAGACAGCTTTAGAATCCTATTTCATTCGAGGAAGTAGCTCTTTACTAGTGCAAGCGGTAGCCACCGCGTGCACGCTGCTACTTCTTTGGAGCAATAATGAACATTCAATAAAGTGACAGTCATTAACAATAACGATGGTCGTTTGTGGACAAGAAGAGACACAGCCCCTGATGCACGTTCAATCGTTTCATTAACTATCAGTGAAATCATTTCACAAGCGCTGTCATTAGCAATTATTCCCTTCGGGGTCGCGGGGGGCACTGGAGCCTATCTCAGCTACAATCGGGCGGAAGGCAGGGTACACCCTGGACAAGTCGCCACCTCATCGCAGGGCCAACACAGATCGACAGACAACATTCACACTCACATTCACACACTAGGGACAATTTAGTCTTGCCAATCAATCTATTCCCAGGTGCATGTCTTTGGAGGTGGGAGGAAGCCGGAGTACCCGGAGGGAACCCACGCAGTCACGGGGAGGACATGCAAACTCCTCAAAGAAAGATCCCGAGGCCGGGATTGAACTCACGACTACTCAGGACCTTCGTATTGTGAGGCAGACGCACTAACCCCTCTTCCACCATGCTGCCTACACCAGATATATGAAAGTTAAAAAAAGGAACCTTCCCAAGTAATTATTAATTCATCAGTTTATTAAAGAGAAATTCCGTTAGTAGTTTAATTACTTTTGTGGCAAAGTAACGAGTAATTGTAATTAATTACTTTATAAAATTAATTTCCTGACACCGACTAAAGGAACAACTTCCTTTGTGGATCAATACATTTTGTCTAAGTCTAAAACAATTTGTGTGGCGGTTCTCTGTTCCAGTATCACGGTGCCCCGCTATATACACAAGGCAATATCCATAAAGGCACGGATGGATGAGTTTGGTGTGAAAGAACATTCCTTTAACTCTATCAAACACATCTCTTCTGAAATACAGTAGAACACAGACTTTGATTGAGGCTCTTCCTCATATCCTCCTATTAAATGTTCTCCTTAGCCAACTGTTTTGAAATGTTTGCTCCTGCAATGCATATTCTTTACTGTTAGATATATTAATACCAGTGACGTGCGGTAAGGTTCATGGCTGTTGAGGCACTGACTTCATCACAGTCAGATTTACAAACATATGAACCCTAAAGATTATCTTATTCACCATTTGATTGGCAGCAGTTAACGGGTTATGTTTAACAGCTCATACCAGCATTCTTCCCTGCTTGGCACTCAGCATCAAGGGTTGGAATTGGGGGTTAAATCACCAAAAATTAGCTAACTAAACTATGGAAATGTATAATATAATTCATATAGCAATACGGTCTCACTGCACAGCAGGCCAGCAGTTAGCCGAGTCATTGCCTAATCAATGGTGAGGCTCAACTCAGTGACGTGCCTCAACTGGCTGCTGACTCACCGCAAGTCTCTTCTCAGTATTTGAACGGCAAATGTGAAAATTCAGCGATTTTGAATAAAAAATAATCTAAAACTGGTGAATTTAAATGGAAAATAATTTTATAGTATAATCACTGGATACATATAACAATTTATTTTATTTTTTTTCTTTTTAAATTGTTTTTCTTTCCATGATGGCACGGGAGGCCCTGCCTCACCTGCCTCCCCTGACTGCACGTCACTGATTAATACACTGTTGATGTATATATCAATGATATTGATAGTTCATGGAGTTAACATGAGTCACACTCTTATTAAAGTCTGAAACAGGAAGATTACCTTCTCATTGGTGGTGCAAGTAACCAGAGGTGTGGACTCGAGTCCCATGACTTGGACTCGAGTCAGACTCAAGTCATGAATTTGATGACTTTAGACTCGACTTGACAAAATGTAAAGAGACTTGCAATTCGACTTAGACTTTAACATCAATGACTTGTGACTTCACTTGGACTTGAGCCTTTTGACTTGACATGACTTGCTACTTTCCCCAAAACCCAAAGCTTAAAAAGTTATTTGGGAGCGCTCCGTATTTTTCATTTTACACTTGTCTGTCTGTCTGTCTATCAGCGTGTTGTTCCTGTCAGCTGGTGTGCTCTCAGTGCAACAGCCAATCAAATTAGATGTATGTTGTTTTCATCACACAGCATTCATCCAATCAAATTGCAGGACAGCCAATGAAGAAGAGTGGTCCAACAACGTGCCAGAAAGAAACATTTATGCCAAAGTTGGTTTCGTTCGGGTATAAAAACTACGACTTGGTCAACAAAAAACGGATTGCCGTATGCAAATCACGCAGTTCGACATTTGAAGTTGCACAAAGAAGGGTAAGTTTTGAATGTAAGATAACGTTTATTGGCTAAGTAACGTGACTTTTATTTGCTGTGTAGTTAAATCAGTGAGGCTGCAAACTCACTGCTAACGTTATAACCATAGACATCTTATAAGGGTACGCAGCATCGAGCGCTACTGCCTACTGGCGCAGACGAGACGCGGGGCCGCCATCTTGGAGTGGTGATCCGCTCCACTCAGTGCAATTCATTTGGCAGGAGCAAAGTGACAGCGCATTTGGCAGGAGCAAAGTGACAGCGCATTTAATTCATTTTACCTCACTGAATACCACTGATTTTCACGCGCTTTTTTGTCATACGTGTAGCTATGATAACAGACACATGTTTTGGCGTGTTTTATTATTCATAGTTTGCTTAACAGTAATGTAATATTCTTATATGCTATAAGTGACCAGACGTCCGAGATCAAAACTGGGAATATAATCCCAGAGAAGGGGAAACAAATGGTAAGCTATTTTTAAGTTGAAGAAACAATATGATTAGGTTATATATACATGCGTATATCCTACATAAACAATGTATGAATACATTAGATATCTATATATCTTATAGACTGTATCTCTGTAGCTGCAGCAGCAGAGAGTTTATTCTGTCTTGACACTTTGTATTGATATTTTCTATTACATTCTTCTTTTAAATGATAATGTTTGCAGTGATTGTTTTATATGTATTTTTTTATGTAAGTCGCTTTGGATAAAAGCGTCTGCCAAATACTTAAACATATATAAACACCTGAAAGTCTTTATATCAGCTAAAACAACCAATCTGTTTCACTGGATTCAGAATAAAACCAAATTATGTCTTACCCAACAATGTTAGTATTTGAATATTGTTACTTGAAGACTTATTCCTGGTTACAATTATACTGTTAAGAAAGTATTGTCTTATATTTTTCCTAAAATGAGAATGCATCATAATCAGTGGCGGCTGGTGAATTTTGTTTTAGGTGGGGCTGAAAGTTTGTAAACCAAACCCCTGTAGGGGCGTCATCCTCCCCCAGAAGATTTCTTTGTGATTTTCACATACAAATATTGAAGATCTTTGCTCCTTCTCAACTCTGTGGTAATATTATTTTCATAAAATACAACCAATAGTACGTTAATGTTAAATCTTACTTGTGAAAAGTAATCCCCCGATTCCCATTTTCAACACTCCGCTCATTTGAGCAGGAAAACGCTGAACACCAGCCCAGCATCTTTGTTTTCTACCTGTCAACTGTCAGTTTAGGCTGCTCGCCGGCTCCTCATCACCACTTCAAGATGGCGGCCAAATTGCTCACGTCACAGCAACCAATGCTGCGTCTACTTATAAGATGTCTATGGTTATAACGTCATTGCAAACACGGCAATATGTTGCGTCCACTGCAGTTTGCTACCTTTTGTCAAGTGATTTTTTTTAAGCAGGGTTGCATGAGGTACCTACACATAACGTTACGTTAGTCAATGTATCACACACAGTAACATAACGTTAGTCAGTGTATCACACACAGTAACATTACGTTAGTCAATGTATCACACACAGTAACGTAACGTTAGACGGCGGTCAGCAGCACCGCATGTTTTAGCCACCTACAAAAAGACAAACATAGTCATATAAAGGTCAGTTAAAATGTATACTATATTAAGAATATGTGTACATATTGCATAGGGCACTGACATCTAAAAAGTACAACTCTGTTCATTGTTATGTTCATATATTTGTTATGTTTTTCATGTGTAAGCACACATAAACACACATACAGTATGAGATGAGATCAATGAGATAAGGTAAGAACAGGATAGAAATAGCTGTGGAACTAGTTACAATGCAATATGCCATGGAAATACAATGTTAACACTTTTGTGCAAATAAGTACAGTTGCACTTGTTTTTTCAAATGGGTTTATTCTGTAAAGGAATGAGTTAAATGTTCAAAATGACTGGTTAATAGTGCTATTTTGAAGTGCAATGTCACCACTATCTTTTTCCCTGCAATTTCAAATGCACTTGTTTTAATAAATAAATACAGCGTTTTAAAAGCATACACAATCTGTGTAAATATATTAGTCTGTGGTTAAAAGGACTTGAAAGGACTCGAAACTCAAAATGCAGGACTTGGGACTTGACTTGAGACTTTCCAGTCTTGACTTTGGACTTGACTCGGACTTGCCTGTCTTGACTCGGGACTTGACTCGAGACTTGAGGGCAAAGACTTGAGACTTACTTGTGACTTGCAAAGCAATGACTTGGTCCCACCTCTGCAAGTAACCATGCAATCCCAAAAGCTGCGGTAAATAGCAAACAAGCATGGCAAACCAATATACTGCAATACACGTTCTACCCAATCTGTTTGTCGGAAAATGTGTCCCTAGTTAGATTGAAAGCAGCCCACTAAACCCAAAAGGCATACCTTATGAGAGATGGAGAATTCCTAATGAGAGCTGAAAATCCATCCATTGTGTAATCTTATACTGTACGTCCACAGTAAAGATTCTCCAAGTCATTTCACCCCCAACAGTTTCAGCACCTGATCAAAAGTTTGTTGAAGGTCATAAAAATTCCTCACCTTCAGTTAAATGTACGGCAGGACTCATTAGTTGAAATACAACAGATTAATACGAGAGCAATTAAAAGTGACCCATGGGTTTATAATGAAGCCGAGTCTACTTGAGCATGTATGTTCCTCTCTGCCTCGCAGTTAAAGAGCTCACATAAACAGGTTTGAAAAAGGGAACATGGAAGGAAATTAAAGGTTCTGTTTGGAAAACTTTAAAGACAGAAAATTGTTTTGCACAATTATGCATGTTGTTCAAGTGTTAACATTGAGGTGTTAAATCTAGCAGAGTCACAGTCAGAGATATTTGAGTGTGTATGCATGCCCACATTGTGCTTTCCCAAAGGAATGGGGTATTAGAACAGAGAAAAGGAAGCCACTACCTCATTATGTTGCTAATTTTAGCAGCAGGAAAAGATGTTTGGACGTTTTTGGCTCAGAATGCTGGAGTGTTACCCGCTTTGCTCGCCAGTCCCATGGGTGAAGCAGGGGTGATTTAGCTTCTTGAACAAGCTCAAAGAAACGTAGAACATATACAGTGCAACTTCAAAAGTGTCCTATCAGAGTCGGGCATCAAATGTGAATGATTCCATATGAAATAGCAACTTTCTGTTTACTGTAATTAGGGGAATAATTTTCCATTAAGGAAGTAAAAACAAATTAACATTGCAATGGTTTGACAAGCTGACGACAAAGTTATGGAGCAGGAAATGTCTCCCTACAACCCCTGGAAAAAATGGTGGAATCACCAGACTTGGAGGATGTTTGTTCGGATGTCTACTTTTGTAGAAAAAAAGCAGATTACGGATATAACACAAAACTATCGTCATTTCAAATTACAACTTTCTGGCTTCAAGAAACACTAAAATAAATTAAGAAAATAAATGATGGACATTTTTTGATCAAGCAGAGTGAAAAGTAATATGAATTCACTCAATTCAGAGGAAAACAATTATGTAATCACACTGTCAATTCACTTCTGAAGATAACACCTGCATCATATGCAGAGGTGGGTAGTAACACGCTACATTTACTCCGTTACATCTACTTGAGTAACTTTTGGGATAAATTGGACTTCTAAGAGTAGTTTTAATGCAACATACTTTTACTTTTACTTGAGTATATTTATAGAGAAGAAACGCTACTTTTACTCCGCTACTTTTATCTACATTCAGCTCGCTACTCGCTACTAATTTTTATCGATCTGTTAATGCACGCTTTGTTTGTTTTGGTCTGTCACTGCGTTTCAACAAATACAGTCACTGGTGACGTTCACTCCGTTCCACCAATCAGATGCAGTCACTGGTGACGTTGGACCAATAAAACAGAGCCAGGGGTCACATGACCTGACTTAAACAAGTTGAAAAACGTATTCGGGTGTTACCATTTAGTGGTCAATTGTACGGAATATGTACTGTACTGTGCAATCTTACTAATAAAAGTTCCAATCAATCAATCAAAAGTGTGAAGGAAAAAATACCCTTTTTTATTTCAACCGTACATCCCGTCAAAAGCCTAAAGACTGACTGCACAGTTCCTGTCTTCACAATAAAAGTGCCGCTCCATCGCGCCTGCGCTTTCAAAATAAGAGTCTCCGAAAGCCAGCGCAAACAAGCTAGCAAGCTACGGAGTTTGCCGCCAATGTATTTCTTGTAAAGTGTATACAAACGAATATGGAAGCTGGACAAATAAGAAGCCAAAAACCAACCACTTTCATGTGGTATTAGACAGAAAGGAGGAACTTTTTTTCTCCTCCATTTGAAAACGTGGACGTAATCATCACTACGGTCTGATTACAATCAATGCAAGTCATCAGAATCAGGTAATACACCAACTTATATTCTTGTTTTCATGAAAGAAAGTAATCTATATGTGTTAAACATGCATGTATATTCATTAAAACACCTTTAACATGTAAACAAAAACGGCAAAATAAATATGAATTATATACTGTATATATCAATGTATGTATATATATATATGTGTATATATATATGTGTATATATATATATATATATATGTGTGTGTGTATATATACATATATATATATATATATATATATATATATATATATATATATATATATATATATATATATATATATATATATATATGTGTGTGTGTGTGTGTGTGCAGGGCCGGCCCGTGGCATAGGCCGTATAGGCAAATGCTAAGGGCGCCGTCCATCAGGGGGCGCCACGCCAGTGCCACAAATGTTGGAGAAAAAAAAAAAAAAAGTTGGTACTATTATTTCTAAATACAAAAAATAATCCCACGTTAATTAAAATGCAAAGTAAAGCCTATATAATAGAAATATTATTTGTTACAACATTACGCCCCCCCCCCCCCCCCCCCCCCCCGCACGGTGCGCCCCCTCCCTTCCCGTATCATGACTCTTTTTGGACGTCACCACATCAAAAAATCAACACAAGATGTCAAAACGGCCAAAACTGTCAGGTGCCCAGGGAAGAAAAAAGAGAAAAGAAGAGGAGGAGAAACGAGAAAAAGACAGAGGTAGCAGGTAGGTAACGTTAGCCTACATGAAATTATTTGTCTGTTACAGAATGTGATAGTAACCTGGCTTTTTAGCATTAAGCTAATGTTACATGATTCGGCAATTGCTAATCAATAAATAGCTAGTTCTGTTTTAACGTCGGGTTAATATTGTGGAGGGGGCTAAATTGTTATGGAAAATAATAATGTAACGTTAGGTAATTACAGTACTCCCACCTTACATACCTCAGGGACATTTGTATTAGATCTTTTAAGCAGGTGTTTTTTGTTTACATTGTTATTGCCTTCTGGTTAGCTAATGTTTGCCCTGCAGGTAATAGTCACTTTTCCACCCCTTTATATATTAGGTATAGTTGTAAGCCTAGTTGTTAAAGTGCACATCATTAATGTTAATTAAGCAATATGTATGTAAAAAATATTGTATTTCATATATTAATTTTTTATTTTTGCATTCATTTATTTATTCATATTTTTTTTTATCTTGTTAACTATTCTGATTGTTAATTTGCTTTCTTTAAGTAAAAAAAAGGTCAAAGACAAAGCTATCCGGTTTCTTGTGAGTATATACACTTCACTGCCGATGTGGGGGGGCGCCACCTAAAATCTTGCCTAGGGCGCCAGATTGGTTAGGGTCGGGCCTGTGTGTGTGTATATGTTACTCATCAGTTACTTAGTACTTGAGTAGTTTTTTCACAACATACTTTTTATTTTTACTCAAGTAAATATTTGGGTGACTACTCCTTACTTTTACTTGAGTAATACATCTCTAAAGTAACAGTACTCTTACTTGAGTACAATTTCTGGCTACTCTACCCACCTCTGATCATATGTTATATTTCCGTTAGTCTGAAGTTAAAAAAAAATAGCGTTCACACTTTGGAGAGCTGTTGCACCAGGTGGAAAACATAAGAGATGTCAATTGAACGAATACACACATACATAGGTACCTACGCTCCCACATACATATACAAATACAGTACATATTTACATACTCAAAGTTTGTATATCCACACGCGCATTCATTATACAAACATACACATACACATACTGTACATATACATTCACTGTACAAACACACATATACACATCCTGTACATATACATTCACTGTACAAACACATATACACATTCTGTACATATACAAGTACATATGCATACATACACTAATGCACATAATCACATTTCATCAAACATATATTAATGTTGTTGCCCTAGGGTAAACTGGGTATAACACATGGCACACTGACAAAGCTTAACCTATTGTTACTATAACAATCTACAAGGTTAAGGTAGGTTGCTTCTCCTTCTTCCCCTCCATTTTTCTGTATTCTTTTGTATCTCAAGTTATCATTACGTATATGTATTGTTGCATTTGAACAACTGTATTGTTGCTAATAAAGGTAAAGTATTGGTATTGTTCATTATCAATAGCGCTATTTCTATTGGTATTTGTATTGCTCCATTTGTAGTGTAATAATGCTCATTGTCATTTCTGTATTATTTTTTATTTTCGCTAACTGCTTATTTGCTATTACTTTTACCATCATATTTGTACATGTCGTATTTGCTGATGTTGCTCTATTGTTGTTGCTGTTGTTGTTGTTGTTGTGTTTGCTGTTGTTGTTTTTGTCTCTCTGTCTAATCCCCCTCTTGTCCCCACAATTTCCCCCTCTGTCTTCCTTTTTTTCTCTTTCTATCCCCTCCTGCTCCGGCCCGGCTGCACTAAATGATAATATAAATACATTTAATAAAGTCAAATACAAATAAGGCAACAAGAGAAGTATCCTACACTTCTCTTTTGTAAAGTAAATCTGAACAGCCGATATGGGCATCTACATCAACTATATGATTTGCCTGAGAAGCTGGACAGGACAAAAAAAAAAAAAAAAAAAAAAGAACGAAAGGAGAGGATTATTAAACTTCTTCAAGAAGATAAATCATCACGCAATGTTGCAAATTATGTTGATTTTGTTCACAGTCAGCTGTGTCTTAAATCTGGACTAAGTACAGACAATATGGGAAGGTTGTAAAAGGCAAGCATACTGGCAGAGCAAGGAAAGCATCAAAGCATCATGACAGAAAACTTAAAGCGATATGTTTTAGAAACAGAAAATGCACAGCCAAAGAAATGAAGAACGATTTTGGGCGGAAACTGGAACTGTAAAAAAACGCTTAAAGAAAATGCAATCTAATTAGAAAAAAGCTAAATAAAAAGAAAGTTCCACTGGGCTAAGGAAAAGCAATTGTGGACTATGGATGACTGGATGAAAGTCATATTCAGTGATGAATCACAAATCTACATTGGGCAAAGTGATGATGATGCTGAAAGTTTTGTTTAGTGTCGTTCCAATGAGAACTATGAAGATGACTGCCGGAAGAAAACACGCACATTTCCACCGTGATTGATGATATGGGGCTGCATGTCAAGTAGTGGCACTGGGCCACTACTGGTCTTTACATCTTCATAATTGCAGACTTTTATATTTTCTTATTCCATCGATCAAAACGATGATTGGGGATGATGACAACATTTTTAAGATGATAATGAATCTTGCCATGGAGCAAAAACTGTAAAAAACGTTCCTTGTAGAAAGATACATTAGGTCACGGTCATGGCATGCAAATAGTCCGGATCTCAATCCAATTAAAAATCAGTGGCGGAAATTAAATAAAATGGTCCGTGACAAGACTCCAAGCTGCAAAGCTGATCTGACGGCAATCAGAGAAAGTTTGAGCAAGATTGATAAAGAGTACAGTTTGTCACTCGTTAAGTCCATGCTTCAAAGACTGCAAGCTGTTGTAAAAGCCAGAGGTGGTGCAACACTATTGGTGTATTGTAGTGTTTTGTCTGTTTGTTTCAGTGACGTGCAGTCAGGGGAGGCAGGTGAGGCGGGGCCTCACGTGCCATCATGGAAAGAAAAAAAAATGTAAAAAGAAAAAAAAAGTATTAAATTGTTCTATGTATCCAGTGATTATACTATAAAGTTATTTTCCATTTCACTTCACCAGTTTTAGATTATTTTTATTCAAAATCGCTGAATTTTCACATTTGTCGTTCAAAGACCAAGAAGAGACTTGCGGTGAGTCAGCAGCCAGTTGAGGCACGTCACTGAGTTGAGCCTCACCATGGATTGCGCAATGACTCGGCTAACTGCTGGCCTGCTGTGCAGTGAGACCGTATTGCTATATGAATTATGTTATACATTTCCATAGTTTAGTTAGCTGAGGTATATAATGTACAGTGTATTTTGTCAACAACTGTATGTGTGTAACGTATTTCTTGTGCTGAGCAATCATAAAACTGCTGCGAAGACGCACTGTGTGAGGGTCGCAGTAATCCCGCCTCCTGGTGGTAGAGGGCGCTAGTGATCCCAGAGATCATTATTGCGACTACTCGGCTGCAGAAGAAGTGACAACAAGCAGCAACAGTTAGCAGCGATCGTTTATTTTTTCCTCTCGCCTGGACTTTTAACATGGAGGATTACATATCTAAAATGAAACAGTTTTCTAAACTGGACTTTCAATTGAAGCAGGAGGTAATACTTAAAGGAAGATCTCCATCGAGACAGAGAGACTTTTAAAACTGAAGAAAGATAAAGAAGACTTCTATAAACAAGTTATCGATGCTTTTGTTCAGAAGGAGCTGCGCATGGACTTCATTTATAAGTAAAGGTAAGACCATAATAACGTTTTTTTTTAAATTAAATGTGCTTTTTTGTGTGCTACAGTTTGTATGTGTAAAGTTAAAGTTAAGTTAAAGTACCAATGATTGTCACACACACACTAGGTGTGGTGAAATGTGTCCTCCTGCATTTGACCCATCCCCTTGATCACCCCCTGGGAGGTGAGGGGAGCAGTGGGCAGCAGCGGCGCCACACCCGGGAATCATTTTTGGTGATTTATCCCCCAATTCCAACCCTTGATGCTGAGTGCCAAGCAGGGAAGAATGCTGGTATGAGCTTTTAAACATAACCCGTTAACTGCTGCCAATCAAATGGTGAATACGATACTCTTTAGGGTTCATATGTTTGTAAATCTGACTGTAATAAAGTCAGTGCCTCACCAGCCATGAACCTCACCGCACGTTACTGGTTTGTTTGTCATGATTCCATAAATATTTCCTCAGAATTGAGTTATTTCAAAATGTTTTCACTCTGGTCGATCTAAAAATGAAACTGTTACTGACTACCACGATTTATATTGTTGATTTTTTGTTGTGTGTTTCTTAAAGCCAGACAATTGTCATGTGGCTTTTATGTCGCTGCTTCTGGCTTTAGTTTGTGGTTGCCCTTATTTGGAGTTTCTGAACAGAGCCACTGCAGCACACCTGTGGCTTATTCCAATTAGGCCAGCTCCTAAACTCTGGGCTGAGACATGACCAACTATCAACCAGTTGATTCTCCTTGCCTTCCTCTGCATTGTGCATGTCTCCTCGTTTCTGCTGCTTTCTCAATTGAGTGGTTTCTGCCAAGTACTTTCTTCTTCTTGTACTTTTACCAGTATATCTGGCTTTTTATTTGCACTTGGTTTTCTTTGCTACTTTGTTAGCTTCCCGGTGGCCTTTTGTCACTGGTGTCTTTCAGTTGTACTTTTAAAGTTAAAGTTAAAGTTAAAGTCCCAATGATTGTCACACACACACTAGGTGTGGTGAAATTTGTCCTCTGCATTTGACCCATCCCCTTGATCACCGCCTGGGAGGTGAGGGGAGCAGTGGGCAGCAGCGGTGCTGCGCCCGGGAATCATTTTTGGTGATTTAACCCCCAATTCCAACCCTTGATGCTGAGTGCCAAGCAGGGACGTAATGGGTCCCATTTTTATAGTCTTTGGTATGATTCGGCCGGGGTTTGAACTCACAACCTACCGATCTCAGGGCGGACACTCTAACCACTAGGCCACTGAGTAGGTTTTACCACTCCTTGTAGTGTACTTATTTTATTATTTTTTAAATCATTGTTCATCCTGTCTACTCTCTCTGCTCCGGGGTCCGATTTCCCATCCAGCACATCCAAAACTGATCTACTAAAAGTGGATTGCGTCTGTTAAGTAAGCAGAATACGGTCATCATTAATATGCAAAATATATGCTGATCAACAAAACGGCAACATTACTGGGAGGAAAGAAGCAAATATAATTATTTAGCACGTGCAATGTTATTTTTCAACACTCGATCACCATTTTGGGAGCACTAGTTAGCAAAATAATTAACATGTGTCAGAAAGACATGGAGGAGAATCCTCCATCCAACGTGTATGTGTCAACATTTTGGTGGACAGTCAGAAATAAACGTATTGTCTATTCAGCAATTTCATTTTATAATTGTAGTGCTGCTGGATGACTTATGGGTCTGAGTATAATTAATTAAATTGATGTGCTTTGGTGTCTACTGGGGTTTCGTTTTTAAATTTTGTTCATTTGTTTATTTAGGAAATATATTACTATAATAAATCTCCAACTTGAAAAGACATCTTTCATTATGCATTTTCTTGCATTTTAGTCATTCCAGACTCACAAATGTGCTGGTGCTGCAATTCACACCCTCGAGCACTGAATGTGAAAGTGAAACAAAAGTGTCAGAAAATGTCGGTGTGCGTATATTTCTTTTGTCTAGATTGCGATTTTGAAAAGGTGTTACAGGATTTAGATAGATATGTGCCGCTGGTTCAACACATCGCACACAGGTACTGTATATCAAACAAACATAACCAGGGGGCGATGGATATACGTTCTATTTAACAACAAAGTTGAACTGTCCTCGTCCTCGTGAGCCACCATGCCGACAAACACACAAACACACACGCACACACTGTCACTTGCCCTGTGGCGCACTCACAGTTTGAAATCACAAAACTCATTAACTTTAACAGCCAAATTGCTACCTTGATTAGGAATAAAACCTTATATGCACTTATATGTATTTATTGGTCAATCTTCTTGGTGTTTAGCAGAAGGGAGAGGTGAGTGAGGCAGTGTTGACAACGCTGTGGATACTTCCTGAATGTTTCAAACATATTGTGTCCATTGCTTTATTTGGACGCATATTGAGCTAACAAATCTAGAAATATGTCAAAAAATGGCAAAAACAAACAAACAAACAAACACGTAATAATCACACGAAATAGCATCTAGTGTAGTAACTAACAACAGCATTATTGAGCTGACTAACAATGAGCACCGGAAATTGAGCAACCCGCCCCTTATACAGTAAGACAATACTCCTACAACAAAGCATATTTGTATTTGGTCTGTAGTTCGTAAATCAAAATGTTTGTACAATTAAGTGTTTGTAAATCGAGGTTCCACTGTAATTAATGCAATCGCCGGCCAGGGCGAGTTGCAGGTGGGATGGGGAGAATGAGGAAGAAGTGTCGGCCATCACACTAACGACAGTACAGCGGGTCCTCTAGTAAAATGGCACCCTTTGGTTGTAATAAAAGTATTTAAAAAAACTTTATTTTGCATGTTAGTATGAGCATTCAAACTCTTCATTTCATTGCAGATCTTGCCACAATTAATTTGAGAGTTAAAAACATTAAATAGCTATCCCAGCAGGCACAAGACATTGATACAACGTTGATTATACATACATGTAGGGATGATACTCGAAACCGGTTTTCCCGGTTGTTCGATAAGAAAAGAACCGACTCCTAGGACTCAAATCCCTTTTTGAGAACCGGTACCCATTACTGAGACCACTATAGTAAAGAAAAAGAGTTGGTTCTTTATTCGAATCTCTGGGAACAAATCTCGTCCCGACCAGAAATGCCCCGTGTGACATCACAAGAAATGACGTCACGTAGCTCAGTCATTAGTCGCAGATCGGGAAAGCAGGAAAAACAATGGACCGGAAAAAGCGCTCCAAGGTGTAATAAAGTTCAAAACAAAAGATATAATCCAATGAATAACTTTACTGAGAGATTTGAGCAGGGTACAAACACATGATGAACACTTTTACGACCAACCGGAAACATAGCAACCAGGCTAGCAACCCACCTCCTTTACGGCAGCTGTCGCAACGTTCTTAAAGCAACTGCAGCACATACATATATATAAACAACATCTCCCTTTTTTAACTTTTGTTTTTCTGTCCTTGTAAAAAAACCAAAAACACACTGTATATGTCTTGTCTGTCTAATTATAAATAATGCAGACGAGGCGTGTTGGCTGAGTTCTTGACGATTACTTTCACAGCGTGCTCATAAACTCATTCTTAGCTGCCGGCTGGCGACATGCAACAACACTTTTCGGGGTTACCGCGCATGCTCGTCACTCTCGTTGCATGCTGGGTAATGTAGTTGTTATATTCCCTAACTCATAACATCACATCTTTCCCTCTATAAAGAAATAATGTCAACTCAATAAAGTGTATTTCTTTTTTTAGCATTATAACCACATTTGCAAACAACTTTTCTCTTCATAGAATTTTCTTTCAATAAAGAAATAAAGTGCAAAAATGTCCAAGCATCATAACAAACAGTTGTGTCAAATAGCAGCAGAAGTGCACTTTTTGGAGAGCTGTATTATTTTCAGTTTTGTGCCCAAGGGACTGATTTTATTTAACACTATATTATTATTTATACACCTATAGTGATCACAGAGACAGGTTGTTTTTGTGTTACTGTATATATTTGTTTTTCTTAAAAATCCCACTTAATATACTTTGGGTAACAACAGTCAATATTTATGTATTTTATTTTATTTTTTTAGGGGGGAAACAGACAATATTTATTTATTTATTAGATTTTATTTTTTTCTTATATAATAAGTGAGCTTTTGTTAAACCAAATATTGCGTGTTTTTTTCCCATATACAACAACCTATCTGGACTCGATAAGAGAATCGATAAGGAATCGGTTCGATAAGAGGATTCGATAATAGGCTCGAACTCGATCATTTCTTATCAAACATCATCCCTACATACATGTCTTTTAAAACTTTTAAACAACGTTGCAAAATAGTTGTATTTGTAAATTGAGACAACGCCGCTGTTGAACTTTGGATCCACGCTGTTGGTTGGGAAATGACCAAATTTCAAAGGTCAAATTAAAATCATAACCTGAAAGCACGGTGGGAGAGGGGTTAGTGCATCTGCCTCACAATACGAAGGTCCTGAGTAGTCGTGAGTTCAATCCCGGCCTCGGGATCTTTCTGTGTGGAGTTTGCATGTTCTCCCCGTGACTGCGTGGGTTCCCTCCGGGTACTCCGGCTTCCTCCCACCTCCAAAGACATGCACCTGGGGATAGGTTGATTGGCAACACTAAATTGGCCCTAGTGTGTGAATGTGAGTGTGAATGTTGTCTGTCTATCTTGTGTTGGCCCTGCGATGAGGTGGCGACTTGTCCAGGGTGTACCCCGCCTTCCGCCCGATTGTAGCTGAGATAGGCTCCAGCGCCCCCCGCGACCCCAAAAGGGAATAAGCGGTAGAAAATGGATGGATGGAACCTGAAAGCATGTTGTTTCAACGTTGTATTTGTGTTGTAGAATTTTGGTTGGGAAATGACAAAAAGTAAATAGTCACATCAACATCAGAAAAAAGCATGTTGTTTCAACGTTATGTTTGAGTTGCTCAACGTCAGGACCTAATTCAACAAGTTCTCATTGTTGTTTTAATGTCTTGTGCTCGGTGGGATGACTACAGATTTGGTGCCAGACTAAAACATTTAAAGATTGCAGGCCATTACGTGATGAAAGACACTGAAATGTTCCACTGGTCTGAGGGTACAGTAAGTCATGCAAACTCTGATTGTGGATTAAGACTCATCATTCATGTACTATAATAATTAAACTGTACTTGGTTCATCCAGAATATACCATGATTCTTAGCTCAGTCATCTACTGCATTTATTGAGTGTTAGGCAGGGGTAAAAACTTGAAAAGCCGGTTGAGTGGCAGAAGGCTTTTAAACCATGGCTTCGGCTCTGTGTTTGACCATAAACCTGGCAGGAGCTATGAGGAGGGATGAAGAA
Source organism: Nerophis lumbriciformis (assembly GCF_033978685.3). Classification (NCBI taxonomy): domain Eukaryota; kingdom Metazoa; phylum Chordata; class Actinopteri; order Syngnathiformes; family Syngnathidae; genus Nerophis; species Nerophis lumbriciformis. Next base: position 28,110,944 of record NC_084555.2, read on the forward strand.
GGTAAACCCAACAAACCCGTGATGGTGATTAATTGCAGATGAAACATGTGACACTCGGACACTGGCTGCACAGGCGGCCTTCTCGATATGCACAGAGGAGAAGAAAGACGTGGCGCCAGTCCACTTGTAAAAGTCTATGATGGTTGCTCAGACTATGTGACTAAAACTTAAGCATAGTAGCTTCAGAGGGCAGTGAGCAAGTTCAGCTATCCAAAGGAAAAAAAAGCATCAAGAAATGGTGGGTTACAAAAGTTAACATTTATACACTATTGGGACTCTAAATATTATCTGTGGTAAATCACCAGACTCACCTCACCACAGCAATTTCGGAGCAGCGTATAAATATACAGTTGGACCTATTCTGGTGCCTCCATGGGACGGTGAAAAGAAAAGTGTTTGTTGTTCTGTTGAAACATCCATTTAGAAGCCAGTACATCAGAGCACTGTCCATTCCCAGTCACGTCAGACCACCCACCCACTCGGTGTTGAAACACAGTCAAGCAGCAGTCATTAAACCATTTCCCCAGGTCACTCCTAATCAGACTTGTTAAAGCTGTGAACGGCTGGAAAGGGACCCTGCTGCTCACCGTGCAGCAGACTAACTCTCATCCACATTGTTAATATTTCAACTTTAATCCTTTAAAGATGTTTAGTCATTGCTGTCTCATGTTTTTTTTGTTTGCTTTATTCAAGGCAGATTTGTGTGGCAAAATGACATATTTTATTTTTGTGGTTGTGTAAACTTAAAAAGAGTCATCATTGTTATAGTTTTGGCAACACAAGAATGACCAAGCTGTCCAATCTAATCTAAGAGCATGATTAATGAACAGTAAATCATCTTCTATGATGCCCAATTTGGATTGGATTGGATTTTCTTTTGTTAAAATCCAATCCAGTCCCACAGACATAACACACGTCTTTCCCTGTTATGTGCATCCTAAATAGTACAAAACTGCTAGTAAAAAGCAGCTAAAAATGTAGGTAGTAAATACATGTATTCCGCCTATAAAACTATCTAAATAATATCCTAAAACTGTCAACAATGATCCATTTATATATTCACCAAACTATAGTGACATTATTATTGAACTATTTTTCTGGTGTTGTGACACATCGCCCTGCTCACACTGCTCCTCTGACCACAAGCGAGTAGCCAGCTACTAGCAACTAGCTAGTTTGAGCTGCTAATAACGTTGTGAGTAAAAAGAGTAAAAAAAGAAGAATCTGCTATATCGCCTTCGAGTTGGGGAAAGTTAATGCTTACAAATTATGACTCTCACCTGTATAGTAGAAGGTTGGTCAACTTTGAAATTCCACATGCTACTAACTTCCTCTCAACTCACCCACTGGGGTGAGTTTTTCCTTGCCCTTATGTGGGCTCTGTACCAAGAATGTCGTTGTGGCTTGTGCTGCCCTTTAAAACACTTGTGATTTAGGGCTATATAAATAAACATTGATTGATTGATTGATTGAACTTGGCGCAGCATAAGACCATATTTAGGAAGCATTTATTATCTGAGGAGTGAGGAGTATTATGAATGTACAATCTCAAGGAGAGTTGCTGAAAGTGGTGAAAGATACAACCATCCCATCAGTCGGCATCCCAGTGACAGAAGGCATAACGCTACAAGGCTTTTGCGAAGTCTGCTATTAGTGGTAGTGGTTGCTGTTGTTGTTGACTTTGATTTCACAGGGCGCATAGCAGTGAACGCAAGCACAGAAGTCCACTCTCCATGGTGAATATTGCACATTGCTATTACATTATTTCATAAAACTACTGTAGTTGTTGGTACTGCATTCCACTGTATTGTGTTTGATACAATATTTGCTATCTAAAATTGTGATTTTCTTTTTAAAAGGCATGTTACATGTTAAAATTGTAGTATTTTGGGAGGTTAGGGCCGTGAGTCACGAGCTCTGTCATAGAACCAATTAAGCTCATATGGGAACTACTATATTGGCATTTAGATAACAGCAGTGTTTCCCAAAATATACATTTTACCTGTGGCGCAACAATTGAAAAATAGAGCAACACTATATACTGTAACAAGAGAAATATATGTATTGATACTTAATGACACAGATTTGTCTTTAAATATGCTTCTAACATTTTTGCAGCCTTTTAAAAAAAAATACATCCATCATAGCAATTATGCAAATCATACAATGACACCGCCCCGGCCACGCCCCCATCAGCACAAGTAGATTGTCAAGCCAATTGAACCCAGGTGCACAAATCCCTATTTTCATCCAAAAATGGAGATGGCTGAAAAGCGTGCTATGTACAGAACTTTTATCGCTTAGTATCTTTGACATGAACAACAGCTGTCTGCTTTGTCCCAGTGGTTGTCAGTGGTCAGTGGTCTCTTTTTTAAATTCTTGGAAAAGTTCAGAAGCAAAAGTGCAATGAGAACTTGCTCAGTGCCAAACCCCTCGTGTGTGCATGTTGTTATCCACGCGTTTTAAGTACACTGTACAGCTTCTAAAGCCAGTATGGAGGGCAGTATAGTTTTTATCAGGGGAAGTCAGCAGTGGCTGAAGAAGCCAAAAATTAAGCCACAAGCAGATCCTTTGACAGTTTTATTTACTTTCACATCAACGGTTTAGCCTCTGTGGACAAGTTGTAGCCTCCGCTCGGCAGCTACTTTATTTTGTTAATAAATATTACACTATATAGAATTTGATTGGATCAAAGCAGTACATACAAAGTTTTTTTGAGCTGAGCTGATTATAAATGAAAAGTAGTGAATACAGCAGTGCTGTTCAACTGGTTGCCCAGGGGCCATATCTGGCCTGAAATGGCACCATTACGGCCCACCGAGTTAAATTCAAAACTTGGGAGGCAAACATTTTTGCAGCACAGTACCAGTGTTCCTGTTGGACTATTGTAAACACTTTGGCAGATCCTTGCAGTGAAATTGCTGGCAAACACAAAACACTGGAGTCCAAAATTGTAATTTACCTAACTAATCTGTTACTCAAGTGACCACTTTCAGTCCTCTCCTTTTTGGCATTTTATTTTCCCCGTAATGTGATTTATGTAACTAAGGTGTTGCTGTAGCTTGTTCGGATGCATTCAGGAGTCCTTTGTTCAAATTCTTCCAAACAAGTGGTGTTCCTCAATGTTCCGTTTGAAGGCCTACTGAAACCCACTACTACCGACCACGCACTCTGATAGTTTGTACATCAATGATGAAATCTTAACATTGCAACACATGCCAATACGGCCGGGTTAGCTTACTAAAGTGCAATTTTAAATTTCGCGCGAAATATCCTGCTGAAAACGTCTCGGTATGATGACGCCTGCGCGTGACGTTACGGATTGTGGAGGACATTTTGGGACAGCATGGTGGCCAGCTATTAAGTCGTCTGTTTTCATCGCAAAATTCCACAGTATTCTGGACATCTGTGTTGGTGAATCTTTTGCAATTTGTTCAATGAACAATGGAGACAGCAAAGAAGAAAGCTGTAGGTGGAAAGCGGTATATTGCGGCAGGTGTTGTCTCTATTAACGCACCCCTGCCGTAGAATGCACCCCCTGACTGTTTTGCCAGATAACACAGCCGGTGTTTCATTGTTTACATTCCCGAAAGATGACAGTCAAGCTTTACCATAGGCCTGTGGAGAACTGGGACAACAGAGACTCTTACCAGGAGGACTTTGAGTTGGATGCGCAGACGCGGTACCGTGAGTACACATGAAGCTGCGGCTTCCAAACATTTGATCGCTTGCCCGTACGTGCGTGCCGCTATGTGCATGTCACGTACGTAACTTTGGGGACTTTGGGGAAATATATGTGCTGTATGAACTTTGGGGAGGTGAACGGTACTTTGGGCTGTAGGATTGAGTGTGTTGTTCAGGTGTTTGAGTTGTATTGGCGGGTTATATGGACGGGAGGGGGGAGGTGTTTGTTATGCGGGATTAATTTGTGGCATATTAAATATACGCCTGGTTGTGTTGTGGCTAATAGAGTGTATATATATCTTGTGTTTATTTACTGTATTAGTCATTCCCAGCTGAATATCAGGTCCCACCCACCTCTCACAGCATCTTCCCTATCTGAATCGCTCCCACTGCCCTCTAGTCCTTCACTCTCACTTTCCTCATCCACAAATCTTTCATCCTCGCTCAAATTTATGGGGAAATCATCGCTTTCTCCGTCCGAATCGCTCTCGCTGCTGGTGGCCACGATTGTAAACAATGTGCGGATGTGAGGAGCTCCACAACCTGTGACGTCACGCGCATATTGTCTGCTACTTCCGGTACAGGCAAGGCTTTTTTATCAGCGACCAAAAGTTGTGAACTTTATCGTCAATGTTCTCTACTAAATCCTTTCAGCAAAAATATGGCAATATCGCGAAATGATCAAGTTTGACACATAGAATGGACCTGCTATCCCCGTTTAAATAAGAAAATCGCATTTCAGTAGGCCTCTCTTTTTCATCATTTGGGCTATTCAACTGGTGGACCGTGAGTTCAGTTAAAAAAAACTGGTGATAGACTCACAATTTTGCAACAGATTCTTAAAAACAATAGAGTGCTGTCATAGAGATGATCTTTGACTAGATTTTTGAAGAAGGTCCCTGAAAACCGTGGCAGTAACTCCGATAAAATTAATAGATCAAAATTTGTAAAGTACGCTGGTTCTCCGGAATGTACAAAATAAGACTAACAGTGAAGGGAGAAATTGGGCCCCTCTGTCCTTAGCTTTCTGGAAATGTGGCCTCCAAAACAGTTAGTTAATAATCCCTGGCATAGAGCACATCACACTATGCTCGCGCCCTCACAGAAAGGGAGTGTCAACCCTGAATGGATGTCATGTTGCCTGATTTTCACACCGATAGCTTGAGTATGTTTGCATTTTTGGCAGAGGCGGTGCAAAGATGAGTTAATTGGCATCAAAGCAGGTAAGGCAGGGGCAACCAGCTGCATCAGTCTGTACAGGTTAAGGGGAGGTCATGACGTCAACCTCCGCACGCACACTTTGCACATATGATCGTCAGACTGCATGATAGCATTGTACTGTATTGCAAAAGGGGAAAAAGGTCAGACATGAAGGAAGGCAAAAGTTTGGAGAACCAATCAGAGCTAAGTGTGTGCTTCAAATCATAGCCTCACTGCTTCTCTTTTCAAGCTTAGCGTGATGGATGAGCTCGACTCAATGGGTTTTTTCACCGTTGCAGGAATGTCTCTCTGGCAGTCGCAAAATCCATAAATAGGTGCCACTTTGAGACTGGTTTCTCCCTACGTGGTGGAGCGTGGGTGGCTTTTTGGAACTGTTCAAGTGCACACAAAAGTAATAGGAAGAAAATGCTGTTGAGCCGCAATCTTGGTTTGCTTTTTTTCTGCGTTGCATTCTCCGCCTCGCAATGCAAATTTTGTGTGCTGATTTTTGACCTTGAGTCTTTTCTTGAGCTCGGTGTCCCTCAGCTATTTTTTACTGAACCATCAAGAACACGCTCAGAGCTTTGCTCAAACAATAATCAAATGTTATCCATGAAGATCTTTTGATCAATCTCTATGTTGTGCATGGGTGAATAAATCAGATATATTTACTGTACACAGAGGCACTTTTAAATCTGTTCTACTTTAGCAACACACTCTCAGTGTGTAGTGACCATCTGACCATTTGGCCGTATTTTTTACAGCTACTGACATTCACAACAAAATGTTGAGACATTTTTGTGTAGTTGTTGCTATTTTACAAAAAAGTTCAATCTAAAAAAAGTGAGACCTGCACCTTTTCTTTAATAGAAGGTTCCCAACTTTAGATCTGTTCGAGTGCCCTCTTCAAAAATAATTTCTCCTTTGAAGACTACAGCTATTAAAATATACTATATTTGAGTAAAATCAATTATACTAAAATGCTGGGCAGCACGGTGGAAGAGGGGTTAGTGCATCTGCCTCACAATACGAAGGTCCTGAGTAGTCTTGGGTTCAATCCTGGGCTCGGGATCTTTCTGTGTGGAGTTTGCATGTTCTCCCCGTGACTGCGTGGGTTCCCTCCGGGTACTCCGGCTTCCTCCCACCCCCAAAGACATGCCCCTGGGGATAGGTTGATTGGCAACACTAAATTGGCTCTAGTGTGTGAATGTGAGTGTGAATGTTGTCTGTCTATCTGTGTTGGCCCTGCGATGAGGAGGCGACTTGTCCAGGGTGTACCCCGCCTTCCGCCCGATTGTAGCTGAGATAGGCTCCAGCGACCCCGAAGGGAATAAGTGGTAGAAAATGGATGGATGGATGGATATTAAAATGCTGTCAACATTTTTTTTTCTGCATTTAGCATTAAAAGTTTGTAGCTTAACCACCAATGACGAAGGCCCCGTTTACACTGCACACTATCTGATTTTTTTTGGCCCTCAAGTGACACAGATCTGATTTATTTTGCCAGTCTAAACGCTCCAAAATGATTAAAATCTGATTTTTTTGGCATCAGATTCAGGCCTCATCAGGAGGTAGTTCTGAAACCGATTGGAATCTGATATTTCCAAATGTGACTTCAGTCTAAACGCAATGTAACCTGAATGGGATTTTTTCGTCAGCTTAGGGCGAACAACGTCATTCGTGTGCGCCGGAAAGACGCAGTTGCCAGCGGAAATGGATATTTCATCACAATATTGGAATTCTGTTTGTATTTAAGACGACTCAATTTTTAGTGCATCGCTTGTCAATGGTGCGCAAATAATAGGCTATATGTAATATATGAATATATATTTGGATTCTGAAGAAATAGCGATTGTTGAAAGACCGGAATTGACCTAGTGGCGCATTTGCTTACATGTGAGTTGAAAAAATAAAGCTCCCGTAGATCCACACTGATGTCTGTGTCTTCTCAACTTATTTTACAGCCATAGAAAGATTACAACCCTCCCAAATATATTACACTATATACTGTTCATCCATTCATACATTATATTACTTTCATTTATTTTCACGTAAAAAAACACGCATTTTTAAGGTGTTGTGACTTTTATTTTATTTTGTAGCAGTAGCAACTTTCTCCCTGTCAACTTCCTTTGTTTTCACTTTATCGAAGTGTGCATGCAAGTGATGTCGAGGGAGGCAACATTGGGGCCACATTGGGGCCTGTGCGCGTTTACACTGGAGACTGATAAAAATCCCACTTTACTTGCAGTTCAAACCATCAGCTGGAGAAAATCAGATCTCAAAAAATCAGATTTTGTACTTTGGACTGCAGTGTAAATGTGGTGAATGTGGTTTGTTACACAAAGTTCCTCCTTTCTATTCAATGTATGTCCATTTTTTTAGTTTGTTTTGAGGGCAAGCAAGAACCACTAGCAGTTACTTTGTTTTGATTAGCAATTGCTGGATAATGAACATACTGTAATGCAGGCCTGGGCAATTATTTTGACCCGGGGGCCAAATTTAGAGAAAAAAATGTGTCTGGGGGCCAGTATTATTTTTGGGAACACTAATACAAAACCTCTCAATAATGTCTGATTGAATGCTAAAAACATTTTTGATTGATTGATTGAGACTTTTATTAGTAGATTGCACAGTACAGTACATATTCTGTACAATTGACCACTAAATAGTAACACCCCAATAAGTTTTTCAACTTGTTTAAGTCAGGGTCCACGTTAATCAATTCATGGTTATGACAGACCGCCTTAAAAACGGAATAGAATTTAAAATTTTCTTACTGAATGAGACACCCAGAATGTACATGAAAATAAAGAATGTGGGATTTACAATATTAACTATGAATGATAAAACAGTAAATATTGACAACATTTGAATGTCACACCCCTTCTCCATCCACATATACAAACACAGCAAAATATGATCGCCAAGGGTAAAAAAAAAACAAAAAAACACCTACTATCTGGTACATCTGATACATCACTAAGCTTTTGAACTTTGTTGTAAAAATCTCCTTCCATGTCTGTCCCTGACACCCACATTTCAGGCTCTGGAAACACTCTGTGGAAACACTCCCCACCCACACTGCTTGGTGCCTCGTCTGAGCTGCTGTGACTTAGATTACCATAGTAACTAATTAGATTACCATAGTAGCTAATTAGATTACCAAAGTAACTAATATATCATGCAAAAGCACAAATTCCTACCATTGAAATACTTAGTATAGTTGAAAACTTACGGCCATTAGAAAACATCACTGCACATCATAATGGCAGCTACACTTTACATCCTAAACATCTATAATAATTATTTGGGAATGTCCTGCGGGCCAGATTGAAAAGCTTAACGGGCCGCATGTGGCCCCCGGGCCTTAATTTGCCCAGGTCTGCTGTAATGGTTTGAGCAGATGTTGGATGAAAGCAGGGGTGTCAGACTTGTTTTCATTGAGGGCTACATTGCACTAATGGCCTTCAGAGAACCATTAAAAAAAAAAAAAAAATGTACATTATGCGTGTGGGAAATACCCTGTTATTAATCATGATTAATCAAAATTCAAGTGTGATGCATCTGATTTTGAAAAAAGTATCATTTGACAGCACTAGTATTATGTATAATCACCTCATATTATCATTACACAATTGCCAATGCATTTAAATTATTTGATCTTTTGATGTAAACATTTCTGGATAACTTGCTTTGAAACCAGCAATAAAGGTGACAGCTATATAAAATGATGTGTAATACAACATGTAATAAATAATATACCATTTGGCATGATCAGATACAATTAAAGTTGAAAAGATAAGATGAGAAGAACAAATGCATGTGTAACGGAGGCCAGCGAGGGTGGCTGGGCCGTGTGTACATTGGCAAACCTCACTCCCTGACAACTTCAAAGAGGGTGCTAGCCAGTGGGTTGGCAGCTTGGGCTTCTGGCCTCGTGGCGAGCACACTTACCTCCCCGATCGGCAGACACAGGGTCACGCCCTGTTCAGAGCAGTGCCATTATGAGAGGGTCCATATACAAAGTAGTGCCGCTACAAATGCAGGAAAATATAGGAAGTAGTTTATTGACACACATTTTTTCCAGGCTTTTGCGGCCCATATAAATTTATGTGACGGGCTATGAATTTGACATCTGTGAACTAAAGGGTATGTTTAGGCCATCACTGAATGGGTTCCATTTGCGTACCACGGAAATCAAAAGGTATAAATGCACAATAGAATTAACTAAAAAAAATATACTTTTTACTATTAGCAAATTGTCCAAAATAGAGATGGACCTATCCTACTGGATATGATATACATCTTGATTTACATGCAATTCACCTTTTGAATAGACTTTCCCACTCTATTAAAAAATGATCCGTTTTGTGGGCTATTTTATTTACATGCCAAGGCTATCATTTTTCGTATATTATATGTATTGTACATATATATATATTGTATATAATATTGTATTTGCTGATTTTGTTCTGTTGTTGTTGTCTGTCTTCTTCTTTTTTTTTCTTCTTTTTCTTCTTTCTATCCTTTCCTGATCCGGTCCGGCTGCGCCAAACATTAAATACATTAATTTGATAAAGTTAAATTCAGAAGAGGCAACAAGAGAAGTATCCCACACTTCTCTTTTGTAAAGTAAATATTAGGGGTGTGGGAAAAAATCGATTCGATTTCGAATCGCGATTCTCACGTTGTGCGATTCAGAATCGATTCTAATTTTTTTTTTATCGATTTTTTTATTGTTTTTTATTATTCACGGTGGCAGAGGGGTTAGTGCATCTGCCTCACAATACGAAGGTCCTGAGTAGTCTTGGGTTCAATCCCAGGCTCGGGATCTTTCTGTGTGGAGTTTGCATGTCCTCCCCGTGACTGCGTGGGTTCCCTCCGGGTACTCCGGCTTCCTCCCACCTCCAAAGACATGCACCTGGGGATAAGTTGATTGGCAACACTAAATTGGCCCTAGTGTGTGGATGTGAGTGTGAATGTTGTCTGTCTATCTGTGTTGGCCCTGCGATGAGGTGGCGACTTGTCCAGGGTGTACCCCGCCTTCCGCCCGATTGTAGCTGAGATAGGCTCCAGCACCCCCCGCGACCCCAAAGGGAATAAGCGGTAGAAAATGGATGGATGGATGAATAATTGTTTTTTATTATTATTTTTTTTTTTTTTTTTTTTAATGAATCAATCCAACAAAACAATACACAGAAATACCATAACAATGCAATCCAATTCCAAAACCAAACCCAACCCAGCAACACTCAGAACTGCAATAAACAGAGCAATTGAGAGGAGACACAAACACGACACAGAACAAACGTAGTGAAACAAAAATTAATATTATCAACAACAGTATCAATATTAGTTACAATTTCAAAAAAGGAGTGATTAAAAATCCCTCATTGACATTATCATTAGACATTTATAATAACAAAAAAAAGAACAATAGTGTCACAGTGGCTTACACTTGCATCGCATCTCATAAGCTTGACAACACACTGTGTCCAATATTTTCACAAAGATAAAATAAGTCATATTTTTGGTTCATTTAATAGTTAAAACAAATTTACATTATTGCAATCAGTTGATAAAACATTGTCCTTTACAATTATAAAAGCTTTTTACAAAAATCTACTACCGGTACTCTGCTTGCATGTCAGCAGACTGGGGTAGATCCTGCTGAAATCCTATGTATTGAATGAATAGAGAATCGTTTTGAATCGGGAAAAAAATCGTTTTTGAATCGAGACTTGTGATGAATTGAAAAAAAAAATCGATTTTGAATCGAATCGTGACCCCAAGAATCGATATTGAATCGAATCGTGGGACACCCAAAGATTCACAGCTCTAGTATATGAACAGCATATATGTACATCTACATCAACAATATGATTTACCTGAGTGGCTGGACAGGACAATGCTGCCATGGTATGTATTTAAATGATCATGGCTTATAGGGATCCCAAATATAGAAAAACAGGTGCCAACATGTAAGAAATGTTGGTTTTGCACAATAGGACCCCTTTAAGTTGCCTTTGTCTTGTCAGTTGGCCATTCGATTAAAAATGATTTTCAACCTGATCACTAGTCAACTCCGATTCTATTTTGCATTAGTTATAAAGGTATTTGTGCTTTCAGTGTATTTGGCAGCAGCGTGGTACATTTTGCAAATAGTGTAAATTTGATCAAGATGCTTGTTTCTCTTGTAAAACCCATACTAGTGTTGCTAACCCTTTGGCTGTAAGTGTGGAGGTGAGTGTGTATCAGCTCAGCTATGCTTGTCTTGATGTTGTTACGTGTGGTATGCGGGTTTATCCACATTTCTCACGGCGTCCACTTAAAAAGAAGTTGGAAAAGGCAATAAGGTATTTTTTTGTTGGTTCAAATTAGGACTGTCAAAGTTAAAGCGATAATAACGCGTTGACTATGAGTTTACATGCGTCCTTTTTGAGCCTCGGGCCATTCTGTATCAGGGGGGCAAACTTGGCAGCGTTCTTTTGTTACTGATGAGTTAAAAGCGGGAGAATAGCGAGCAGAAATGGACAAAGAAAAGGGTACATTATGGAAATATCAGGTTCGAAGCCATGACAAGTTGTTATCCCGACAAGAAAGGACTATTTCTTGCCGTGAGATGACATTTGCAAATGCCCAACGCCTGTGCTTCTCTTACGTGTTTAGATTACAATTAAGATGCATTGATGACATAAAATTTAGGATTGTTACTGTGACTGATTAAAGTAAGATGGCATAAAAGCTCGATAGAAATGAAAGACGGTAGGCAAGAAGTCGAAAGGGGACTTTTTTCATTGCAAACATCCATCCATCCATCCATTTTCTACCGCTTGTCCCATTAGGGATCGCGGGGGGTGCTGGAGCCTATCTCAGCCGCATTTGGGAGGAAGGCGGTGTACACCCTGGACATGTCGCCACCTCATTGCAAACAGTCTGGTCAAAAACATGTCACAAACACTTCAAACCTTGCCGGCTTCAAAATAAAAGTGCTACGCTCCAACTTACTACAAACGTACATTAAAAATAAAAATGTCTTGAGGATTATTCTGACTGGCTGAAATATTGTGTACATTATTTTATAACATGTTCTAGTTGAGTCCTCAATTAATTATTTATTAATACATAGAGAAGATTCAGACATTGTCATGCAGAGATATGAACACTGGTAACTTAAACTACATGTAATGTACAGAATATCAAGCACTTATTCAGGTAGAAATATCCCATTTTACATTACCAAAAATCTTTGACAATCAAACCATGATCATAACAATCCACATTTTGTGTTATAGGTCATTGACTGGGTTAGGTATGTGTGAAACTGATATCTAAGCATTAGGGCTGTGAATCTTTGGGTGTCCCACGATTCGATTCAATATTGATTCTTGGGGTCACGATTAGATTCAAAATCGATTTTTTTTCAATTCAACACGATTCTCGATTCAAAAACGATTTTTTCCCGATTCAAAACGATTCTCTATTCATTCAATACATAGGATTTCAGCAGGATCTACCCCAGTCTGCTGACATGCAAGCAGAGTAGTAGATTTTTGTAAAAAGCTTTTATAATTGTAAAGGACAATGTTTTATCAACTGATTGCAATAATGTCAATTTGTTTTAACTATTAAATGAACCAAAAATATGACTTATTTTATCTTTGTGAAAATATTGTACACAGTGTGTTGTCAAGCTTATGAGATGCGATGCAAGTGTAAGCCACTGTGACACTATTTTTCTTTTTTTTTTTTATAAATGTCGAATGATAATGTCAATGAGGGATATTCAATCACTGCTATGTTGAAATTGTAACTAATATTGATACTGTTGTTGATAATATTCATTTTTGTTTCACTACTTTTGGTTTGTTCTGTGTCGTGTTTGTGTCTCCTCTCAATTTCTCTGTTTATTGCAGTTCTGAGTGTTGCTGGGTCGGGTTTGGTTTTGGAATTGGATTGCATTGTTATGGTATTGCTGTGTATTGTTTTGTTGGATTGATTAATAAAAAAATAAATAATAATAATATATTTTTTTAAATAAATAAAATTAAAAAAATTATTTTTTTAAAATGAGAATCGATTCTGAATCGCACAACGTGAGAATCGTGATTCAAATTTGAATCGATTTTTTCCCACACCCCTACTAAGCATGGTGTAGCTTCTCCCCTGAATGCAAGTGCTCCTAAAGCAGGAATTTTAATCCTGTATATCTACAAAATGCACTGCAGGCATTTTGTTTTCATATTTAATAAAAGCCTTTTTGTGCTTTTTGTGTTGAACTATTAAAAAAACACATTTTATTAAAACAAATTCATCTTCAAGTCATGGTGTTTAAACTTGACAATTATCTGTCGAAGGTACATGTATTAATGATGTAAAAGTACATCTATCTGTAATTAATCACAATTAATTGTGAGTTTACTATGAATTAAACGCGATTTAATATTTGAATTGTTTGACAGCCCTTGTATATATATATGTATATATACATGTAAATATGTCAATTTTGAAGATGGTTAAATCTGCTACTTTTCGAATTTGAAATGGAGCGATTTAAGCTTCTGTAGCGATGCATTTGTGTCTTGCATGCATATGTCCGCGGTTCTATACAAACCGGTTAATTTTCCTATCCCTCGTCCTGAACATTAATCTAATTGCACAATAAATAGATACAACTCAAAACATTCATTTAAATTTCCTTAACACTGGAAAAAATGTATTTGTTGCCTGTCCTTGCTTCCTAAAATGAGATTTTACCATGAAATACAATAATTTAATTATTTCACATAGTTATGTGTTCTACACATTTGTAATTCTCCCAATCCACACTGCTTTATAATTTCAATTGTTGCAGCATGTAAAATTCCTAGTTTGGGAACCGCCTCTCAAACAATGGCAATAAAAAACTATTCTGATTCTGATTCTTTTTTACTTCAGATTCCCAATTTAGTCAAGTCTCTGGATGTTTAGTCAGTCCTGCTACTCTAACACATTCACATTAAATGATCATTATTTTTTTAATATTTCAGAAGTCACACGTTTCAAAGGAAATTGCATTATTCAGATCCTCTGTTCGCCCTGGGAAGGTCAAAAGTAAACTCACAAATTTATAAAATGTTAGCACAGTCCTCTTACCAAAATTATTGTTTTTGATGTTTGTTTTTAAAACAAAGGTTTTGTTGAAGCACTCTAACAAGCTCATGGTCAACATACTATTAGCATAAATGCAAGGTGACTATATCTTGTAGTTTGTATAGCTAATTCTATGCTAAAAACACACTCATTTTATGTTCAGTGCTCTTACTTAAATGAGTCATAGACACCATAAGATTTTATTTTATTTTATTATTTTTAAATGTTGCTTAATACAGGCCATTACACATTTTGAGTCGTTAAATATTGTGTATTATCACATTTAAAATTGGAAAAGAGCATTGTAGTTTTTATAAGACATACAGAGTTTGGTGCAAATGTGTTTTGTGGATTTAGTGTAATTTGCTAATTATGTCTGCCCTTCTATTTATAGTTTATTGTTTCATTGGGTCAAAATTCATATAATGATTGGTGGACTAAAATATGGCACCGTACTGCTTGTCTCGAATGCTAAAGCTAGTTAATAATACTGAAACCTGAAAAAGAAAAAGAAAACGTAACATACAGTGGAACCTCAATTTACAAACTTAATTAGTTCTTGATTATGGTTTTGCAAAACAAAAAGTGTGTGAAGCAGAGTTCTCCATAAGAATCAATGTAAACATGACTCTTGTTTTTACTCCCATTTTTCATGAGTTGAACTCAAAGACCTAAAACTTTTACTACATACACAAAAGACCTATTCACTTCAAATATTGTTCAAGAATTTGTCTAAACCTGGTTAGTGAGCATTTCTTCTTTGCCAAGATAATCCATCCAACCTCACAGGTATGGCATATCAAGATGCTGATTAAACAGCATGATTATTTCACAGGTGTGCCTTAGGCTGCCCACTATAAAAGGCCACTCTGGAATTTGCACTTATGCTTTATTGCTGGTCTGGGGGTTCAGAAAAGCAGTCAGCATCTGGTGTTACCACCATTTGTCTCACGCAGTGCAACACATCTTCGCATAGAGTTGATCAGGTAGTTGATTGTGGAATGTTGGTCCACTCTTGACATCCAAATTGCTGCCGTTGTGTCCTTGGGCAGGACACTTCACCCTTGCCCCCGGTGCCGCTCACACTGGTGAATGAATGATGAATGAATGATAGGTGTTGATTGGAGGGGCACTAGGCGCAAACTGGCAGCCTCGCTTCCGTCAGTCTACCCCAGGGCAGCTGTGGCTACAAATGTAGCTTACCACCACCAGGTGTGAATGAGCGCTCTGAGTATCTAATAATAGAAAAGCGCAATATAAAATCTAATCCATTATCATTATTATTATTACTCCTCTTCAATGGCTGTGTGGAGTTGTTTATTGGCAGGAACTAGAACGCACCAATCCACAGCATCCCAAACATGCTCAATGGGTGACAAGTCCGGTGCCATAACTGGGATGTTTTCAGCTTCCAGGAATTGTGTACAGATTATTGCAACATGGGGCCGTGCATTGTCATGATGCAACATGAGGTGAATGGCACAAGAATGTGCCTCAGGATCTCGTCACAGTGTCTCTGTGCATTCAAAATGCCATTAATAAAATGCACTTGCATTTGTTGTCCATAACAAACGCCTGGCCATACCATAACCCCACCCCCACCATGGGCCACTCGATTCACAGCGTTGACATCAGCAAACTGCTCCCCCACACAACGCCACACATGCTGTCTGTCATCCGCCCTGAACAGTGAAAACCGTGATCTATCCGCGAAGAGAACACCTCTCCAACATGCCAGATGTCATCGAATGTGAGTATTTGCCCACTCAAGTCGGTTTTGACGATGAAATGCTGTCAGGTCGAGACCTCAATGAGGACGACGAGCGTGCAGATGAGATTCCCTTAGATGGTTAGTTTGTGCAGAAATTATTTAGTTATGAAAACCAATTGTTGCAGCTGCTGTCTGGTCTGGTGGCTGGTCTCAGATGTTCAAGGAGGTGCACCTGCTGGCTGTTGAGGTCCCAGGCTATATGTGGGCTGCGGTTGTGAGGCCGGTTAGATGTGCTGCCAAATTCTCCTGGAAAGCCTTTGGAGACGGTTTATGGTAGAGAAATGAACATTCAATTCACGGGCAACAGCTCTGGTGGACATTCCTGCAGTCAGCATGCCGACTGCACGCTCCCTCAAAACTTGCAAGATCTGTGGCATTGCGCTGTGTGATAAAACTGCACATTTCAGAAATCCCGTTTATTGTGGGCAGCCTAAGGCACACCTGTGCAGTAGTCATGCTGTTTTAATTAGTATCTTGATATGCTACAACTGTGAGGTGGAACGGATTATCTTGGCAGAGAAGAAATGCTCACTAACATATGTTTAGACAGAGTTGTGAATCATATTTGAGCGGAATAGGTCTTTTGTGTACATAGTAAAAGTTTTAGATTTTGATCTTCAACTCAAACAAAAGTGTTGTGTTTATATTTTTGTTCAGCATATATATATATATATATATATATATATATATATATATATATATATATATATATATATATATATATATATATATATATATATATATATGTATGTGTGGGAAAAAAAATCACAAGACTACTTCATCTCTACAGGCCTGTTTCATGAGGGGGTTCCCTCAATCATCAGGAGATTCTCCTGATGATTGAGGGAACCCCCTCATGAAACAGGCCTGTAGAGATGAAGTAGTCTTGTGATTTTTTTTTTTTCCCACACACACATATATTGCGCTCTACTACGGTATCGAGCACTATTTTTTGGATAACCTTATTAAGACATATATATATATATATATTTATAGAGAGAAAGAGAGAGAGAGAGAGAGAGAGAGAGAGAGAGAGAGAGAGAGAGAGAGAGAGAAACAGAGAGAGAGAGAGAGAGAGAGAGAGAGAGAGAGAGAGAGAGAGAGAGAGAGAGAGAGAGAGATACTTATATTTAACCAACATAACAGGGGGTAATGGCTCAACAATCTCTTTTTTATCCAAACCACACAACAACACTAGCCACACACAAGTCTCATTGGTGCGCTCCAAAATAAAAATAAAATACAATTATTGTATCTTGTGTCTGGGAACATTTTTGGCATTGTTGAACACCCTGTGAATTTCAGAATGATAAAAGAGTCGCCGCTAGCGTTTGCACAAATGAGGAATGTGAGGCGATCCTTCATCGGCTTGTGTCCCGGTAGTGCCTTTTCCTTCGCTGTAATAAAGGTCTGCTGTGACATCTTTTTTGGTCTCATCACAATCAAAGACTTGTTGCAGAACAAAACCCCTTAATACAATCCTCGAATTGAAGGTGCCGCAAGCTGCAGGATAACTAACTAAAACGCTTGCTGTATAGCTTATCTAGCAACCAGAAGTTATACACTAAGAATGTGATAGTTTGGACACATTCAAATTGTTTCTAATCACACAAAGGGATCTCTCAGACAGGCTGACAGAGCCCTGACCGACCGACGCACGGTACGACAATTGTGGAAATTAACACGTCAAAAAGTGCCGCTAGCGGTTAAAGCTCTTTTAAGATGGCTGCGCCTGTGTGTACAAGATGTAAACAGCACGTGACGTGGGGGGCCTCGCCTTTTCAAAATGGCCATGTCTCGATGGCTTCAAGCGGCATGCAAAATGAACGAAAGAAAGAATGAAGCCTTCGTACACCGAGACATGGTTCGCAGGGTACAGGTTTGAGCAAGTTTTTATTTGCATGCACGCATGGAGCGATTGCTTTCCAGCAAGGTTTTGACTAGAGATGTCCGATAATATCGGCCTGCCGATATTATCAGCCGATAAATGCGTTAACATGTATTATTGGAAATTATCGGTATTGGTTTTTTTCATTATCGGTATCGTTTTTTTTTTTTTATTATTAAATCAACATAAGAAACACAAGATACACTTACAATTAGTGCACCAACCCAAAAATCCTCCCACCCCCATTTACACTCATTCACACTCATTCACACAAAAGGGTTGTTTCTTTCTGTTATTAATATTCTGGTTCCTACATTATATATCAATATATATCAATACAGTCTGCAAGGGATACAGTCCGTAAGCACACATGATTGTGCGTGCTGCTGGTCCACTAATAGTACTAACCTTTAACGGTTAATTTTACTCATTTTCATTAATTACTAGTTTCAATATAACTGTTTTTATATTGTTTTACTTTCTTTTTTATTCAAGAAAATGTTTTTAATTATTTATCTTATTTTATTGTATTAATTTTTTTTTAAAGTACCTTATCTTCACCATACCTTGTTGTCCAAATTAGGCATAATAATGTGTTAATTCCACGACTGTATATATCGGTTGATATAGGTATCGGTTGATATCGGTATCGGTAATTAAAGAATTGGACACAATCGGAATATCGGATATTGGCAAAAACCCATTATCGGACATCCCTAGTTTTGACTTTTCAGTCCCGCGTGTCTCTGTTTGTGTGTGTTTTTCTGTCTCCAACTCCAACTCCCAACAACGTGTCTCTGCCCGGCTGCCGCTAATAAGGGTGACAGGTGATTAGATAACAAACCCCAGCTTGGCAATCTAATCACCTGTCAGCTGTGTTTCAAAGCCGGCCATGGCACACCCCGCTCCGCGGCAGGCCCGCAGGCCACGCCCCCCTCCACGTTCGTAAATCAGAGTTCCACTGTATTGCCAAATCCATTTTTTTGCACCCTCTGAAACTTGGGCTATAACTTGATCCATTAAGGTCAGTGCTACATGTTATTCCACATACTATATACATGGAGAGGAGCCAGATTAGGTGGTTCGGGCATCTGGTCAGTATGCCTAACAAACGCCTCCCTAGGGAGGTGTTTCGGGCACGTCCGACCGGTAGGAGGCCACGGGGAAGACCCAGGACACGTTGGGAAAACGATATCTCCCGGTTGGCCTGGGAACCCCGACTTAAACAAGTTGAAAAACGTATTCGGGTGTTACCATTTAGTGGTCAATTGTACGGAATATGTACTTCACTGTGCAACCTACTAATAAAAGTCTCAATCAATCAATCAACGCCTCGAGATCCCCCTGAAGGAGCTGTACGTAGTGGCTGGGGAGAGGGAAGTCTGGGCTTCCCTGCTTAGGCTGCTGCCCCCGCGACCCGACCTCGGATAAGCGGAAGAAGATGGATGGATGGATATATACTAAAGACCCATTCCTCAGCGTCACTATGCAGGTCATTCCTTGGCTGAGACATCCATGGCAAAGGCTTCCGTGCGAAGATAACGTGATGTTTTATAGTTTGAGGGTTTTTTTCTCCCTCCTTTTCCAGAAGAAGGTGAGAAACCAAGCTACCAGCATCGGTCTCATATTTGTAAGCAGAGTTCTTTAGGAGAGATATGAGGTCTGTAGAGGCTGGGGGTTGTGATAAATTATATTTAGATGAAAGAGATAATCCTTGTCAAAACAGCTCCTATAGCGGGCAGAGGACGTGTCAGTCGCTGGCATCTCATACAGGAAGGAATATGGCAAAGGACATTTAGAAATGAATGTTTTTTTTGTTTTTTTTTTACCGAATACCAGTTTTATTGAACCTGACATCTTAGCATGGTAAAGTTCTCTACTATTTGAAGATAAAGAAGATATGATCAGAAACGCATACATGTTAGACTGAAAACAGTTTAAAATAAGTAACTGCTTATTTTCAGACCTCACTAACAATTTTGTGGGTCAAAGGACGGTCTGCTCGTACTCATGCTTTACACCAACTGGAAGAAGGTACCATTTGAGGACAAATTACTTTGTTTAACATACAGTATGGGCACCCTGATAGCATTTGTAAACCGCAGGAGCCAAAATAGGCTGAAATGCACCTAAAAGTCTCTCAGAGTTCTCCCAAATAGCCAGACATTTAACCGCATAATGACTGAAAAAATCCCCTGTATCGGGCCGCAGAAAATGCTTTGAGGATAAGGCGGTGCAGATAACCATTGAGATGATACAGTCAGTCAGCGTTTGCAGAGGGCAACTTCATGTTTAATTGCTTAAATCAACACGATTAGATGGCCTTTTAATGTCTGCAAAGCTCTGACAAAGCCTGTTGATATTGTGAGCAGACATTCTGTGTTTACTTATTCAAGCCCTCCATTACAAAGATCAGATCAGTGACAAAGCATCGAGATGTGAGTGCATGTAAAAATAAGAAAAAGGTAAGTGCTTTTAAATAATCTTTATCTACAGCAAAGAGATGCTTTGCATTAAAAACGAATACAATTGCAATTAAAGCGGTAATAATATAATATCATATAATATAATATCATTCTGCTCGCACATCAGACGAGACTGCACAGCAACAATCTCATAATCATTACCATTACAGATGAAAGGCCAGGCCCAATTAGAGTGGCTCCAATTGCTGCAATTAAATAAGTGTGGTTGAATGATAATATCTTTTCCCCCCAGAAATACTAGAAAACGACCTCAGCGTTGAATAATCGTACGATCAAAAACAATCAAGTCGGACTTTGAAGTCGCTGCGCTAACAAATCTTACAAATACATCTGGTGGAGAAATTGCGTCTCGGCCTCGTCCGACAGGCGCCGTTGGCCTACTGCGACGCATGCCATGAGGTTCGGACCTACTTATTGCTGCACCGTAATGCAGCTTTTGTTTTTGCCGAGGACACTGGAGCGTGTTCCCACCCACAGAGGATTGCAGTAGACCGCCAGAGTCCACAGGCCTTTCACTGGCGTCCAAAAGTTGTCCCATGATCCCATCCCTGCATCAAAACCAGCTGAGTACGAGTGCGGCTTGGTGAGTGCTCGTGCTCGCACATAATTTGTAGCTGACTGCTGCTTGCAACGATTGATCACTGGGTAAACAAACACGACATGTATGGAACAAAACCTTTCTGCTGCTCTCAAAAAGATCAACACTCTGCTTAGGACTCAAAAGGCTTACAATTCAACTTACCGATCATCCATGAGTGAGATCGGCTGATACCAATACTGATCAAATGTATTAACTGTACATTTTTAAATTAATTCATGGTGAGTGCTTTTGCCACTTTAAAAATAGCAGCACAATAAATTAACTAGTTCCTTATTCTTTTTTTTATAAAATACAATTGTTTGAGCAAAACAAAATTAATAGTACACAACAACTAAACAAAATCAAAACTACCATCCATTACTCATTTAAGTCCTTATTTGCCCTCAAAGTCCTCCTGTGTCCATGGACCTATTCTATGAATTAAAAAAAAATTAAAAACAACAAAAAAATGATATCGGTAAAATAAAAATATTGCAGTAAGTACTCTAGAATCGATTATATACTGATATTACTCTTGTTGTTTGTAGCCCAGAGCTAGCTTGGCTAACACTAACAATGTACTAAATTAAACATACTAACTCTTGTCTATGAATGTTCTCTTTCATCCAGGTCGTTGTAATCTCAGGGCATTCAATCGATCGCAACTGGACTGTTTGGTTTGTCTTAAAAGACGTTTCGCCGCTCATCCGAGTAGGCTTCAACAGTTCATGCTCATTGACTTAGATTGGTCAGATCATGTCTTAGGCTTAAATTGGTCAGATCTAGTGTAGAGGCTGGTGCCAAAACCCCAAATATTTATACTCCAAAACCAGGAGGGTGTGCCTGGCAAGGATGGTTTTGCCTTATCGTAGTGAGAAAAACAAATGTTTTGATGCAAACGAGCAATCCTAACTGTCAAAGCCAACGACAGTCGTTGAAGTGTAATTTCACCTCGTTAGCATTCAGGTATTGTGTGGCAGAACAATCGCTGTGAATTGATACTACCTGTCCAAAATAGTCGGAATACCCGCCGTTAGCATTCCATTTAGTTGTAAACTAATTGCACAAATGGCATTCTGGTCACCTTCTGTGACCAGAATGTTTCAAACTCCTGTTATTTGCTGGAGGCTAAATTGCAGAGTATTTGAGGAATTGTTGAAAGGACAGTGTTATATGTGGGAGACAGGTGGTGTCGCAGAGCACCTCCTCTCTTCAGGGATGGGTTTTCAACCTTGACATAGATGGCTTCCCTCACACCTCTTTTGTACCATCCAGGATCTGTACATTTTTGTTCTCAAAGGAGTGCTGTTTCTCCCTGAAGTGCAAGTAGACAGCTGAGTCTTGGCCTGAAGAGTTTATGTCTATGCTGTGCCATGTGTCGACTTAGTAGTTGCTTTGTTTACCCAATACATCAGTGCATTCATCATTATACTGGATAGTGAGAAAAATTATCAGATCTACTCTTAAATTTAGGTAGGTCAGATCTAGTCGAGCGGACACATGTGCTTTAGATCAATGAACTGATGAAGCCTACTGAGGTATTGGCGCCAGCCGCTAGACTAGTTCTGACCAATCTAAGTCTAAGACTAGATCTGACCAATCTAAGTCTAAGACTAGATTTGACCAATCTAAGTCTATGAGCATGAACTGTTGAAGCCTACTCGGATGAGAGGAAAAACGTCTTATGAGACAAACCCAAAAGTCCAGTTGCGATCTATTGAATGCCCTAAGATAACATGGTATCACTTGCTTTGATTCACATTTAGCAGTCTGAAAAGGCCGTTAACACACCAACATCCATCCATCCATTTTCTACTGCTTGTTCTCTCTGGGTCACGGGGACTGCTGGAGCCTATCCCAGCTGCACTCGGGCGGACAAGATACACCGACATGTGCTGAGTGAATGAAAGTTATTATATTAAATCCCTTTCTGATAAAAAGGCTTTATGATGTTTGGTCCTTTTCCCTCCATTATTTCTATATATTTTTATATATACGGGACGGCGTGGCGCGGTTGGGAGAGTGGCTGTGCCAGCAACCTGAGGGTTCCTGGTTGAATCCCCACTTTCTACCAACTTCGTCATGTCTGTTGTGTCCTTGAGCAAGACACTTCACCCTTGCTCAGTGTGTGAATGTGTGTGTGAATGGGTGAATGTGGAAATAGTGTCAAAGCGCTTTGAGTACCTTGAAGGTAGAAAAGCGCTATACAATGATGAATTTAGAAACAAAATAAAGAATTTTCATGTTGTTGCATTAATTAACAGGGCAGGTTTGCCTCTACAATTCCACTCAGGGTGTATCTATGTGATATATGTCTATGCTCAGTGAGCTCTAAGCCCCACCCCCATACTCTCCTCCTCAAACTGTGCTGGTATGTTTTAATGTGAAAAAAAAAGAGTAGTGAATTTGAAAAACGGAAAGTTGAAAATAAAAACCTGCAGTGTTCTGGCTCCTGTTTAGAGTTAACATAGTATTTTTTCCCCTATTCTCCACAGTAGTTGAAGTTTCCTTGTGTGTGTTTGTTGTGCTGTCATTTTTGTGTTCACACCATACTGTAATTGTAAGTTGTCTGTCTTGTGGAATTCAAGATCGCCACAATACATTTAATTATTAGGCGCCTCAGGGTGTGCGGTCGCCATTCACACCAATGCTATAGAATTAACTTGAGGTCCTGTTGGCTGCGAATGGCCTGCAGGACTCAAAAGTTTGAGACCATTGATCTAAAGCACATGTGTCTAACTAAGAGCCCGCGGGCTAAATGTGGCCCACTGTGTCATTTTATGAAGCCCACAAGATCTTAAATGGTGTGCTTAGTGTTTTTGCGGAGAGTCTCATTTCAAAACCTTTTCTTTTGAAAGTGTCACTTCCGCTCCCGGTGTTGCTTATGTTAGATGAGGTACTGTAACTTATTTTCCCCCTCTTACAAATCCAATCGGTGCACAAGTGATTAACAGTTATAACATTATTAGAGATATATTTGAAGCAATTATGGCTTTTTGTTATGTTTATTATTGTTTTAACATCGAAGTTGGAATTACAGCTTTGCCATTTAGTAAATAGCACCTGACTGCTATCTGAATAACTATTGTTGCTGATTTAAAACAGCAATATAATTGAAACTATTGTTGTCTGCATGTATGTTATCTATGTTTGTATTAATGTTCAGTTTCTAAGCAGATAAAATACAGACTTTGATATTACTGTCTGAAATAAAGCTTAACAACAAAAAACTGCAAAAAACAGTTGTTTACAATTTGTTGAGGAACTGAGGAGACCAATTTTAAAAGCTTTTCAGGTGGAATTATTTCCTACAGCTTAAGTTGTTCAACAGTCCCGGGTCTCCGTTGTCGTATTTTACGCTTCATAATGCACCACACATTTTCAATGGGAGACAGGTCTGGACTACAGGCAGGCCAGTCTAGTACCCCCACTCTTTTACTACAAAGCCACGCTGTTGTAACACGTGCAGAATGTGGCTTGGCATTGTCTTGCTGAAATAAGCACGGGTGTCCATGAAAAATATGTTGCTTTGATGGCAACATATGTTGCTCCAAAACCTGTATGTACCTTTCAGCATTAATGGCGCCTTTACAGATGTGTAAGTTACCCATGCCTTGGCCACTAATACACGGCCAAACCATCACAGGTGCTAGCTTTTGAACTTTGCGCCTATGACAGTCCGGATGATTCCTTTCCTCTTTGGTCCGAAGGACACGACGTCCACAGTCTCCAAAAACAATTTGAAATGTGGACTCGTCAGACCACAGAACACTTTTACACTTTGCATCAGTCCATCTTAGATGATCTCGGGCCCAGCGAAGCCGGCGACCTTTCTGGGGTGTTGTTGATAAATGGCTTTTGCTTTGCATAGTAGAGTTTTAACTTGCACCTACAGATGTAGCGACAAACTGTAGTTACTGACAGTGGTTTTCTTAAGTGTTCCTGAGCCCACACTGATGTCGCTTTTTTATGCAATACCTCCTGAGTGATCAAAGGTCACGGGCATTGCCGCTTACGTGCAGTAATTTCTCCAGATTCTCTGAACCTTTTGATGATATAACGGACCGTAGATGGTGAAATCCCTAAATTCCTTGTAAAAGCTTGTTGAGAAATGTTGTTCTTAAACTGTTCAACAATTTGCTCACGCATTTGTTCACAAAGTGGTGACCCTCGCCCGATCCTTGTTTGTGAATGACTGAGCATTTCATCGAAGCTGCTTTTATACCCAATCATGGCACCCACCTGTTCCTAATGAGCCTGTTCACCTGTGGGATGTTCCAAATAAGTGTTTGATGAGCATTCCTCAACTTTCTCAGTCTTTTTTGACACATGTTGCAGGCATCAAATTAATTTACACAACGTGCCAACTTCACTGGCTTTGGGTTTTGTATAATGTAGTAACAGACATGTTCATAACAATATGTAATGTGTACAATACTTAGCGTATTTTGGTCATTTTACGCATTGCCGGAAACTTATTTCCTCAACGCATATGTTTCCGTTTCCATAGCAGCGCACTTTCAACTTCCAACAACAAATGTGTGTTCCTACTTCCGGGAAAAAAACATATGTGTTCTCTAATCATGGCAGACTTGGTAACAGATAATTAAGACAATTATTTTTGAACAAACGAGGACTCACAACCTTATATTTTTGAAGCTGAAAATACGGAAGATGAACTGCTAGTTATAGAAGCGAGCAGGAAGGAAGGGTGAAACGGAGCAGATGGAAGCCAAGAGAGTGAGGTGGGTGTGACTTGACTGTGTTAATGTGGAACTTGGAGCCATATTATTGCGACATTAATGGAGTGCTTACCCAAAATAAACAAGAGCAGCCAGCTGCACCAAACAGACATTAGTCCATCAAGTGAATCACTATATAATTGATCATGATACACGCAGTATGTCATGCTTATTTTTACAACTACAATACATATAACATTTGGGCTAATATATTACAGACACTGTAATATAATGGTCCTTGTTTTTCAGTCAGTACAAATTGGTGTTCTATCACAGTGTTGTGCATTACAAACTCAAATGCATTTCTGGTTGTCGTAGAAGCTAGATCATCTCTCGCCGTAGTTAACTTTTACGGCTAATACCGAAGCACACCGATGTGTTACTACAAGTTATTATACAGGTTACGGAACGTAAATGAAGTATTGTTGTCGGTTTTTGAATGCATCTTTAAAAGGGATTTAGAGGCAGAATGAATTTCTCTTATTAGCTGCATTGCTAGCCTCCTAGAGCGAGCTGATTATTATAAATTAAAATGCAAAAACAAACAATCTTTTGTTTGCTTGTCTCTCATAAGGATTGTGAACAACAGGCAAACTTCCCTTTAAAGTATGATTAATTGTCACTGACCTGATTTATACACATTGTCCACAGGATGGGGACAGATTTTCAGCATTTACACTGAAGGATAATTGAAATTAAACAGGAGGTACCCTGCGGACCAGATTCCCTATGACGTCTTACTGGCTAAACTGAAGGCGCCGGTGGGCCGCACTTGGCCCATGGGCCGAAGTTTGCACACACCTGTTTTTGACCACATTGCCCATTCCTATGACACAATTAAATACATATAATTGTATACATCCCAGTGATACCTATGCCACTGGGTGACTGGGTGACTATTTTTGTTGTTTTTATTTTATTAATTTTATTTTAATACAGTGGGTAACATGTTATTAAACAGTTTGGAATGTTAACATTTTAAATAAAGATCAAAACGAATTAGTCAATTTACTTGTGGAAAAAAATAGTTTTTAATTCAACACAACTAGGAGGTCAACCATCATAAGGGAACAGATCGTGTTGGATTTAAGAAGTAACACTATATGATCTAGTTAATAGAAATATAAATGTAATACATCATTATTATGTATATGTAACAAAAAAAAGTAACTGTCATTTCATTCTTTAATGAATTATATTATCCTCCAGAAGAGGCCTGCTAACGATGGCACAGGTGGATACAAACATGTCACACAATGCAGTTCAGTTGCTGCGTTGTTGTCTTTTTGGATTATTTAAAGCTGGTCCGACTCGCATCTTATCTTGAACAGCTTCCTCACATGCACACGCAGACAAGCCGACTTGTGTACGAACTTTCAGTAGCCAAACAAATTATCTCCAAATCCCCTGAATCATTAACAAGCAACCTAACTGTTGCTCGTATAGTCGGGATAGCTGACAAATTCTCCTGCACAGGCCACTTAAATGACATTAAAGGACAGTTAGGAACTTTTCAAACCAGCTCTGGTCTTGAGAACCCAGATTAAATGTGTGATTAAGTCGGCCAGAAGCTAGAAGTTTATTATTCTAACAACTAAGTGAGTGTAATCATGTGCTCCGTCATTTGGTCTTTTACTACTGCTAACGGGCGAAGTAGACATTTTCTGCATGTTTACTTAAAGTAGATACTGTGGTTTACTTCACTGCAGACAAGAGATTTGGCTCATACAAATATACAATTGCAATTAAGTGGCTCCTTTTTCTACAAATCGACAGTAATGGAGCTGAAGGAGGCAAGAAAATACATTTAGTCATTCATTTATTTTATTGCTTGTCCTTATTAGGGTCAGGTGAGCTGGAGCCTATCTTAGCTGACTTTGGACAATAGGACCGGTCGCCAGCCAATCACAGGTCACATATGGACAACCATTCACATAATTAAGTAAATGTGTATGTTTTTGGGATGTGGGTGGAAGTACATGGAGAAAAGCCATGCACGAGAAGAACATGCAAATTCCACACAGGGAGGCCCCAACAGAGATTTGAATCCTCAAACTTCTTACTGTGAGGCCAACATGCAAAGCACAGTAGACTGCTAGGTGCACTATTGCTAAGACGACAGTGATACAAAAAGTGAAGTAAAGTTAGTTAGATTTATATAGCGCTTTTTCTCTAGCGACTCAAGCTTTTAAAATTGTGTTACATTTACACCATGGTGGGTGGCACTCGGAGCAAGGTGGGTGAAGTATCTTCAGCTTAAGGACACAATAGTGACGAGGATGGCAAAACCTGGATTCGAACCGGGAACCCGACAAGTTTCTTGTCGACCGCTGTACAATCTGAGCCACGCCGCCCTGCCGCCCCATGGCTCAGAAGAAGAATTAAAGGAGAAAGATGATGATGATTTTAATCTACATTTAAAACACTTCCTTGCGGTCCAGATAATATGTATCTTTTTGGTGTAAATGATTCTCCACAGTCACATTTATACATAGATTTGTGTGTATGTCTACAAGATGTTAATTTGTGGAGGTGTCCCAGTTTTCAAATGAAACCGCGCCCCACCCTCTTCAGTAGTATCAGAATGTACCTTTCGAAAATGCACTCCGTTTAAATATATATGTTGAAGATAAACGTCACCGCTCTTGTCTTTCCAGACACGGTCGAAAATAAACATCATAAGTAGGGATGTCCGATAATGGCTTTTTGCCGATATCCGATATTCCGATATTGTCCAACTCTTTAATTACCGATATCAAACGATACCGATATCAACAGATGTATGCAGTCGTGGAAATAACACATTATTATGCCTAATTTGGACAACCAGTTATGGTGAAGATAAGGTACTTTTTTTTTAAATTAAGAAAATAAGATAAATAAATTAAAAACATTTTCTTGAATACAAAAGAAAGTAAAACAATATAAAAACAGTTACATAGAAACTAGTAATTAATGAAAATTTGTAAAATTAACTGTTAAAGGTTAGTACTATTAGTGGACCAGCAGCACGCACAATCATGTGTGCTTACGGACTGTATCCCTTGCAGACTGTATTGATATATATTGATATATAATGTAGGAACCAGAATATTGATAACAGAAAGAAACAACCCTTTTGTGTGAATGAGTGTAAATGGGGGAGGGAGGTTTTTTTGGGTTGGTGCCCTAATTGTAAGTGTATCTTGTGTTTTTTATGTTGATTTAATAAAAAAATAAAAAAAACGATACCGTTAATAAAAAAAACGATACCAATAATTTCCGATATTTCATTTTAACACAGTTATAGGACATCCCTAATCATAAGCATTATATAGTTCCACCCGGTCACAACATTAGGTACACCTGGCCACTCAGAATGATGGCACTGCATAAAAAAAAAATGCTTTCAGCAACATTTTTGTCACTGCATGTCAAACATGGATGTTATTATGTGCATGCCAAGATTAAAATAAAATTGTACTTTATCCTTACTTTTCTTGTGATTCCTTAATCCAAGTAGAATTTTTTTTCAGCCGGAGTTTAGTGACAAATCCAATTTTGGCTTTACAATACCATCTTAATGAAACAGTCTTGTGCAAAATGTTGTAAAGACAAATAAACACTGTATTTATTGTGCAGAAGCTACAGTAGTCGGGGGGCCATTATATGACAAAGAATAACAGGCAAGGCTCCAAATTGCAGCAAATTGCATTTCTTTTTTCGAGGTATGATCTGTCACTTTTTACTGAAGAGCATTGCAAGGAGTGTGAGGATCACACATCAAACTGCCTCAAGGTTGGCGTAACTACAAACAGACTGGTACAGACTATTCCAAACAGGTATTATTATTATTATTATTATTTTACTGAATCAATCGCACAAGTGAGAAATTGTATCTCAAGTTACTTCAAATAAGGAAATGCTGTCAGGAGACCTTTCATGTCTTCAACTCCAACACTGAACATTGATAGCCATGAAACACTGTTTGAATGATGATGTCACAGCGTCCTTAATCGCATTGCCTATTTTTCTTCGACCGTGCTTCGGGGCGCAAGTGCTGCATCCTGCCAGAAACAATTCAATAGAAGCGTGTTCCGGCAAAGAACTTTAGTTACAGTATGTTGTCATTAGAAAGCAAACTAGCATTGAGTAAACAGCAACGGTTGTGGCAATATGTGCAGAAGAAAATAATATTAGATAGGTAAATAGTACTTTAGTAGCTTTAATGGGCATAACATCATTTGTTCCTGACTTTTAGTGTGTGTGTGTGTGTGTGTGTGTATGTGTGTGTGTGTGTGTGTGTGTGTGTGTGTGTGTGTGTGTGTGTGTGTGTGTGTGTGTGTGTGTGTGTGTGTGTGTGTGTGTGTGTGTTAGGTCTTACAATATGTGCTTCTCAGTGCAGAAAACAGAATTACAGTCGAGGCAGGAAATCATTTTAAAAAAGAGTCTGCCTTTTTTTTACTAAATTCACCATTTTAGTTCCAAAAAGGTAATCTAATCCATCATCCTCGACTGGGACATATTTCACGGCAAATGCAAGATCACTTAAATAGTTCACCTCGCCTTATCCAAATCACATTGGGGGTCTTTGAAAAGGCTCAACATGATCTGCAGTATCAGAGGAAATAAGAGCGGCGTGGCGTGTCCGACACATTGAAAGCATTTTCACTCACTTTAAGGAGTTTCAGTTTGTACTGGCATCAACTTGGTCTTGATCCATTTGAGCATGAAGAGTATCTAGCATTGCTAACAAGGTGAAGTGTTGGTGAACGCAGTCCATATTGGATGTACTGTATGTTTGCTCGAGACAGTATGGGGAGGGAAGAAAAGACACCATAGCCCCTGCATCGTGTCTGGTGTTCATTTGATACTTCTGAACACGGGCAGCCCACCTGGTTTTCATTTTAGCAATGCAAGCTGGTCAGAGTTGCCTTGTTTTATTGGAAATCGTGTTCTTATAGTCCCCCGGTCTGTCCAGACTGACCTCTGTCAGGTCCCACGGGTGCATCCAAGAAGCGCCATTGACTTGGACATGATTTGACAAGACACTTTCGAAGCTGTTCTGCCATCTGGGGAGTGTTTGTGTAGACCAGCTATAAAGTCACCCCAGAGAAGAGGGAGGGACTTTAGTCTTTCTTGTGAACTATGACTAGTTGTTTACCGCAAAATAGTTGCACTAAAAAAGGGCGTGTCCACGTGCTAACAGAAAAATATCATGTTACTTGGAGGAAATACGCTGTTTTCACCAAAGTCTCAATTATAATATTTTGCCATATTGTGCATACTGTACAACTCCTCTTTGGGGGATGACAGGGGATGCAAAACAATATTTTTTTATTTTTTTTTTAAGTGCAATACCTTTTCATAACATGGTCACTACTGCCTAGTTGTTATATTCTTATTTTTACTGTTCTATTTTTATTCTTATTGTTGCTTTTTATTTATATTCTTATTTTTATATTTTCTATTTTATTTCCATTTATACCCCCATTATTTATTTTTTAATTTTTTAAATTTGTTTTCAATTCTGTACACTGCTGCTGTAATTTAAATTTTCCTGAGGGAACTCGCCTGAAGGAATCATGAAAGTACAATCTATATATCTATCTATACTGTACACAATAAACATTGAGCCTGATCTACTAAGATCCAAATGACAATTGCAAACTTGTGTGCAAAATAAAAAAAGAGCAAAATTATTTAACCACTTAAGGCCCAAGCTGTTTGTTAACATGTTTTTTTTTTTTTATGTATCTTTGCTATTTGGGCTTATTGAACCCTAAGTAGAATAAAAACTAAGAATCATATTTTGATATGATGTACATAGTCCATAAGTACACAAACGTGTACTTCATGTTTAGTGACATGCTAATTCTTATTTTTACACTTTTTTTTCAAATTCCATTGTATGTTATACTCTTCTGACACCACCAGATGGCAGTATAAGTGTCCACATAAGCGGCCATAAGACCCCAATTCAGTAGTGTACACAATTTTGGAAATAAGAGCTAAAAGGTGCTGTCCACGCATGTGACCACTAAGCCTTTAGAGTATTAGTTTTTTGTCCATGTACTACTATGCTGTCACCATGGAAACACTCATTTCCTTCCACATTCATATTATCATGATCCAACCTGTGGCTTTTTTTCTATGTTTTGAAACATGCAGAAGGCAACTGTAATATCCACCACATTTGCTGGGCATTTTAGAAGCTGTCCTGCCAAGGACCACCAACGGGACCCACTGTTGAGCACACTGAAGCTGCGCCCTGTGAGATGCTGGCACAAACTGCGAGCGTGTTCTGGAATGATCCAGTCACAAGAAAATGCATACTGCAAGAAGCTTTTTTTTTTTTCACAGGAGGTATGTTAATAATATATCTCCTGGATAGGCTGCAGAGCCCCAAGTGACCCTGAGAGGGACCCGCGGTAGAAAATAGATGGATGGAGGGATGAATGAAAAAATGAATGCCTTAAAAAAACACTAGCAGACACAGCGGCTGCTGTCTCCAAATCAGCCCTTAAATCATGTATCAGCTCACAGATGGAATTGCTGTACAGATATGTACAATATTATATTTCCTTAATTTGTGTGCCGGTTTGCACAACCATTCCAGATGTGCTGAATAGAGACGCAAAACAGAGTCATGCTTGATAAATCACATTGCGAGCGCTAAATGATTGAACTTGCTTGTCCTCCTCCCAGTATTGCGGATGTACCAAAAAATCAGCATAGGTTCTTTATATGTATTCAGAAAGACAAATAAGCTAAATCTACTGCTCTCTATATTGTGCTAATTTAAGAGACATACAGTTCTTCTCAAATAGCGGGGCAGACTTCCTGTGGCAAGGGGGCTGGGTGTGATGCCGGGGGGGCACGTGTGACCCGGGAAACATGCTCTATCAGTATTTATGCAGTAAGGCAAGGCAAGTTTATTTATAGAGCACAATTTGTACACAAGGCAATTCAAAATGCTTTAAAGAAAGTTAATAGAAGGCAAAAATAAAAATGTAAAATCATATCAAACAGTGAAATCATCATAAAAACAATCATAATTAATTAAAATTAAAATCAATCAAATACTGTATATAAAATACTTTCAGTTATCTTATGCCTAATTGAATAAAAGTGTTTTCAGGCTGGATTTTAACATTGCAAACTTTGAGGTCTGTCTCACATCTCCAGGAAGCCTATTCCAGATTTTAGGAGTATAAAACAAAACAATTTTACCATGTTTGGTACTGACTCTGGGCACCCGCAGGAGACCACTCCCTGAGGTTCTCAAAGCACGAGATGGTTCATATGGCTTTAACACAGGCCTGGGCAATTATTTTGACTCGGGGGCCACATTTAGAGAAAAAAATGTGTCTGGGGCCCTGTATATCTATTTTTAAGAACACTAATACAAAACCTCACAATAATGTCTGATAGAATGCTAAAAACGTTATGACAGACCACCTTAAAAAACGTAATGGAATTTTTAATTTTTGTATGAAAGATAAAACACGGAATATTGACAAAATATGAATGTCACACCCACTTTTGATCGACATATTTTACAATCAAGTGAAACGCGACAAAAATGCAACAAACAGTGAAATATGAACGCGAAGGGTACAAAATAAACCCACCTACAATCTGATATATCTGATATATCACTAAGCTATAGAACTTTGCTGTGAAAATCTCCTTCCGCTTCTGTGGAAACGCTTCCCACCCACACTGCTTGGTGCCTCGTCTGAGCTGCTGTGACGTAGATCACCATAGTAACTAATTAGATGACCATATTAACTAATTAGATTACCATAGTAACTGGTATATCACCCAAAAGCGCAGATTCCAACCATAAAAATGTTTTGTATAGTTCAAGACTTGTCACTCCACATCATAATGGCAGCTACAGTTTCCATCTTAAAGATCTAAAAAATGTATTTGGGAATGTCCGGCGGGCCAGATTGAAAAGTTCAATCTCAATTTAATTTGCCCAGGTCTGCTCTAACATGTCCGAGATGTACTTTGACAAAAGACCATGAAAATACGTTTACACAAAGGGAGCTGTTTTAAAGTCTATTCTCCGAGCAACAGGAAGCCTAAACACTGGACTAATGTGGTCATATTTCTTGGTTCTAGTCAGGACTCGAGCAGCAGCTTTCTGGATGTACTGCAGCTGCTTTACAGCTCGTTTAAAGAGCCCAGTGTGAAGGCCATGACAGTAGTCTAACCTGAGGGCAATAAAGGCATGGATTTGTCTTTCTAAGTCTGATTTAGACATCATTTGGCAATGTTTTTCAAGTGGTAAAAAGTTGCTGATGTTATTGACTTAATGTTACAGTTAAAATCTGAGTGCATTATTATCCCTAGATTTTTAACCTGATTATTAGGTTTCAGGGAGGTTTCAGTATCATATTTCAAACTCTGCTTCAGCTGTGCACTACAAAATGTGGTCATTGTAGCCAGTAATCCTGACTTCTCCATTTTGATTAAAAAAAAAGTGCACACATTGTTTTATTATTATTTGATGTCATTGAATGAAAATTTGCAATATGCAATAGTTCCTAGTTGTTAAAAAAAATGTTTGTCGTTTTAAATAAGGATTTCATTTTTTTGTATATCAGGCAAATTGATGCAATTTAAATATTTTCTGTTACAGACTAAAACAAAGTTAATAAAGTTGTCTTTGTTGTAAATTGATTTATATTTCTTAGTTTTTTCATTTTTGTTTTCTTTAATGTTAATAAAGATACAATCGTATGCAGAGGTGTACTTATAACAGTTTTATAGACAAACTATACTAGTTGTGGCGTAAAGTGACGGGGAGGGCTGCAAAATGGTTTCTTCTTCCTTGGGGGCGCATAACAGAAAATATTTGAGAATCACTGGCTTAGTAGATCAACTTTGCGTGTGCTATGAAGTTTTCACGTGCTTTAATACAGTGTTTTTCAACCACTGTGCCGCGGCACACTAGTGTGCCATGAGATACAGTCTGGTGTGCCGTGGGAGATGATCTAATGTCACCTATTTGGGTTAAAAATATTTTTTGCAAACCAGTAATCCGCAAATAATGTGTTGTTGTTGAGTGTCTGTGCTGTCTGGAGATCGGCAGACTTACCACGTTATACTCTTCCATATCAGTAAGTGGCAGCAGGTAGCTAATTGCATCGTAGATGTCGGAAACGGCGGGAGTCAGAGTGCAGGTAAAAAAGGTGTCTAATGCTTAAACCAAAAATAAACAAAAGGTGAGTGCCCCTAAGAAAAAGCATTGAAGCTTAGGGAAGGCTATGCAGAACGAATCTAAAACTGAACTGGCTACAAATTAAACAAAAACAGAATGTTGGACGACAGCAAAGACTTACTGTGGAGCAAAGACGGCGTCCACAATGTACATCCGAACATGACACGACAATCAACAATGTCCCCACAAAGAAGGATAAAAACAACTGAAATATTCTTGATTGCTAAAACAAAGTAAGTGTGGGGAATAGCGGTCAAGGAAGACATGAAACTGCTACAGGAAAATACCAAAAAGAGAGAAAAAGCCACCAAAATAGGAGCGCAAGACAAGAAGTAAAACACTACACACAGGAAAACAGCAAAAAAGTGATGTGACAGGTGGTAACAGTACACCTACTTTGAGACAAGAGCTATATTGATGCACCCTTGGTTATGCTTTAAAGTCATATCCAACAATTGCGACAACGACTTTTTATTGTCAATATCGGCTGCTGAGTTTCAGTTTTTAATTATTTCTGCTGGTTGTGTGCCTCCGCATTTTTTCAATGTGCCTTGGCTCAAAAAAGGTTGAAAAACACAGCTTTAATACACACAAAGCTTTAGTAGCTCAGGCCCTTTGTTTGCCCCAATGGCAAGATATGTGTAAGAATTAAAGGCCCTCTTTGACGAAGGATTTTCAAAGTCAAACCTCATTCGTTATATTTTGATTATCATCGACAGTTCCAAAATCTATGGCGTGGTTTTTGTAACAGATTGTGATGATATGTATTATTGTACACAGGTCAATGGGTGTAGAAAGACGACCCAAAGTGTAGTAATAAAAAATTGAAATATTTAAATATACATTTAAAACTAGAAAGTTTTCCAAGCTTCCGTGGGCTTTAAATTTGACACCTGTGGTCCAATCCACTTCCCAAGCCTTCTCTGCATGACACGCCTTCATGCACTCCTGGAAGGATTCGTCTGGGATCATCCGCATCTCCATCGTCATGACCATCTTGATGAAGTCCACGTCTTCAAAAAGTGTCCCCTTGATGACCCCTTTAAGATTGGGAAGGAGGAATGAATCACACAGAGACAGGTCGGGTGCATAAGATGGTTGCTCCAGCACGGCAGTGTTCTTTTCTGCAAGGAACTGTTGTATACTCAGGGCATTGTGAGCAGGCGACAGTTGTCCTGCCACAACTCATACCCAAATGATCAACCTACAAATAAATCCTGTGCCGTTTGCCTTGTCAGCACACAAGTAGAGGCGAGAGTTTTGGCAGCTTGAACTTTTTGACTTTTTTCTATCTAAAGATTTTTCATCAGAGTGTTATGATGCCAATTCCAATATTGATCATTCATGAGTGAAATCTGCCGATACCAAAACTGATCACGTGTATTAACTGTAAATATTTATGGTGAGTGCTATTGACGGTTTAACAATATCAACACAATATTTAAAGTAGTTCCTTATTCTGTTTCTTTACAAAAACAATAACTAGAGAAATTACTCTAGTACTACTCATATAAATAATTATTTTTTTGTCCACAAAGTGTTTCCAGGGGATTATTCCCTGAATTTTTAAACATTATCAAAACAAAAAAATATATATTTTGAGCAAATAGTAGTATCCATCGAACCACTTTAGTATTGTTCATATACCAATACTTCCCTTGGTATCGACACCCCCAATTTATTGATCGATCCACCTTCCTCTTACGTGTTGTGAACTGACTGACAATGTTGACACACGATCAGTTGCAGTCTAGACTCTTGGTCAAATTTATTCGAATAGCTGCTTGTGTTCTGTTGCAACGCTCTTCCATCTACACTTCTTAAAGTTTATTTAGCAATTACTGTTTTTCCAGACTA